>NC_053028.1:491909564-492192772 GCF_003073215.2 Triticum urartu | reverse complement strand
AATTTGAAGGGTGTCTTCTGCTGCTGGAGCTTGATCCTCCGTGGCCTTCTTGATCCTTTCATCCTTGTTGACCTTCGTGGGTTCCTCCCTCTTCAGATCTATCTTCATTAGCCAAGCATCGTTGTCACCATTGTTGGAGGAGGGAGACGACATGATGCCTAGCCTGGAAAACCCTGACAGAAAACAGCTCGAAACAAGAACAGAGGAGGTTTGCGTGATACGGGAGTCAAAACCTTCGGGAGAATATATAATGATTTTTTATCGACCAAAATACGTAATGTGCAAGAAAACGGAGTCCGGAAAGCACTCGAGGTGCTCACGAGGTAGGGGGGCGCGCCCACCACCCTCGTGGGGCCCTCGTGTCCTTCTCGGACTGCTACTTATTTTTCTATTTTTCTAAATATTCTAAAACGGAGAAATATTGCCTTAAAAACTGTTTTGGGGTCGGTTTACTTACCGTATCACATACCTATTCCTTTTCGGAGTCTGAAACGTTCCGGAAAGTGTCCCTTATGTATTCCTCCAGGGTTACGGTTTCAATAATATTGCTTTCAACATTTATGGGATTACCTAAGATATAATGTTTAATTCTTTGACCGTTTACCACCTTCGGATTTGTGCCTTCGAAGTTGTTGATTTTTATGGCACCGGAACGATAGACCTCTTCGATAACATAGGGGCCTTCCCATTTAGAGAGAAGTTTTCCTGCAAAAAATCTTAAACGAGAGTTGTATAGCAATACATAATCACCTACATTAAACTCACGCTTTTGTATCCTTTTGTCATGCCATCTTTTAACTTTTTCTTTAAACAACTTGGCATTTTCATAAGCTTGGGTTCTCCATTCATCAAGTGAGATAATATCAAATAACCTCTTTTCACCGGCAAGTTTAAGATCATAGTTAAGCTCTTTAATAGCCCAATATGCCTTATGTTCTAGTTCGAGAGGTAAGTGACATGCTTTTCCATAGACCATTTTATACGGAGACATACCCATAGGATTTTTGTATGCAGTTCTATAAGCCCATAATGCATCATCAAGTTTCTTAGACCAATTCTTTCTAGACCTATTAACAGTCTTTTGCAAAATAAATTTGAGCTCTCTATTGCTCAGCTCTACTTGACCACTAGACTGAGGGTGATAAGGAGATGCAATTCTATGATTAACATCATATTTAGCAAGCATTTTATGGAAAGCACCATGAATAAAGTGTGAACCACCATCAGTCATTACATATCTAGGGACTCAAACCTCGGGAAAATAACTTCTTTAAGCATTTTAATAGAAGTTTTATGATCAACACTACTAGTTGGAATAGCTTCTACCCACTTAGTAACGTAATCAACAGCAACTAGAATATGTGTGTATCCATTAGAGGCAGGAAAAGGTCCCATATAATCAAAGCCCCAAACATCAAACGGTTCAATAACAAGAGAATAATTCATAGGCATTTCTTGACATCTACTAATATTACCAATTCTTTGATATTCATCACAAGACAAGACAAACTTACGGGCATCCTTGAAGAGAGTAGGCCAATAGAAACCAGATTGCAATACCTTATGTGCAGTTCTATCTCTAGCGTGGTGTCCTCCATAAGACTCGGAATGACACTTGCGTAGGATCTATTCCTGTTCATGCTCAGGTACACAACGTCTAATAACACCATCTACCCCTTCTTTATAAAGATGTGGGTCATCCCAAAAGTAATGTCTTAAATCATAGAAAAACTTTTTCTTTTGTTGGTATGTGAAGCTAGGTGGTATAAACTTAGCAACAATATAATTAGCATAATCAGCATACCATGGAGTACTACGAGAAGTACTTATAACATTTAATTGTTCATCAGGAAAGCTATCATTAATAGGTGGTGGGTCATCAAGAATATTTTCTAACCTAGACAGGTTGTCTACAACGGGGTTCTCAGCTCCCTTTCTATCAACAATGAGCAAATCAAATTCTTGTAGCAAGAGAACCCATCTAATAAGTCTAGGTTTAGCATCTTTCTTTTCCATAAGATATTTAATAGCAGCATGATCAGTTTGAATAGTTACTTTAGAATCAAAAATATAAGATCTGACCTTATCACAAGCAAATAAAACTGCTAAGAGTTCTTTTTTAGTAGTAGCATAATTTCTTTGAGCATTGTCTAGAGTCTTACTAGCATAATGAATAACATTTAATTTCTTATCAACTCTTTTCCCTAGAACAGCACCTACAGCATAATCACTAGCATCACACATAATTTCAAAGGGTAGGTTCCAATCAGGTGGCTGAACAACAGGTGCAGAGACTAATGCTTTCTTAAGTACTTCAAATGCTTCTACACAATCATCATCAAAGACAAATGGTATATCTTTTTGCAATAAATTAGTCAGAGGCCGAGAAATTTTTGAGAAGTCCTTAATGAACCTCCTATAAAATCCAGCGTGACCAAGGAAACTTCTTATACCTTTGATGTCCTTGGGACATGGCATCTTTTCAATAGCATCAACCTTGGCTTTATCAACTTCAATACATCTTTCAGAAACTTTGTGCCCCAAGACAATACATTCATTAACCATAAAGTGGCACTTTTCCCAATTCAAGACAAGATTAGTTTCTTCACATCTCTGCAAAACTCGATCAAGATTGCTCAAGCAATCATCAAATGAGGAACCATAGACGGAAAAGTCGTCCATGAAAACCTCACAAATCTTTTCACAAAAGTCAGAGAATATAGCCATCATGCATCTTTGAAAGGTAGCAGGTGCATTACATAAACCAAAAGGCATACGTCTATAAGCAAAAGTACCAAAAGGGCATGTAAAAGTAGTCTTTGATTGATCTCTAGCTGACATAGGTATTTGAGAGAAACCAGAATAACCATCTAGAAAGCAATGGTGTGTATGTTTGCATAATCTTTCTAGCATTTGATCAATAAAAGGTAAAGGGTAATGATCTTTCTTAGTAGCTTTATTTAATTTGTGGAAATCAATTACCATCCTATAACCTGTGATAATTCTTTGTGGAATCAATTCATCTTTATCATTAGGAACAACAGTAATACCTCCCTTCTTAGGGACACAATGGACAGGACTTAGCCACTCACTATCAGCAACGGGATAGATTATACCTGCCTCCAGAAGCTTTAGTATTTCTTTTCTTACCACTTCTTTCATTTTAGGATTCAGACGTCGTTGAGGATCACGAACTGGTTTGGCATCTGCTTCCAAATTTATTTTATGTTGACATAGAGTGGGACTAATGCCCTTAAGATCATCAAGAGTATATCCAATAGCAGCAAGGTGCCTCTTCAGAGTTTTCAATAATCTTTCTTCTTCATGCTCTGAAAGGTTAGCACTAATAATAACAGGATATATCTTCTTTTCATCAAGATAAGCATATTTAAGATTATCAGGCAAAGGTTTAAGCTCAAACACGGGATCACCCTTGGGTGGAGGAGGATCCCCTAAAATTTCAACATGCAAGTTGTGATGCAGAATAGGTTCCTGTTTAAAGAATACTTCATCTATTTCCCTTCTTTCTTTCCTGAACATATCATTTTCATAGTCTAGCAGATAATGTTCTAAAGGATCTGTAACACCCCGAGAATCATGCTACAGTAATCTCCCCCTGATGGTTGCCATGTCACCATGTTTACCTTGCCAAATTTCCACTTGATTAAAATTCAAGTCAAATTCAAATTTGTATTGCAAGTCAAATATTTTACATCTTCAAAAATGCAAACAAAATAGTTCATAGTTTTGCAGATAATTCCTAATTGATTATGTTGGGGAAAACAACATCACCTAAACTCCCAAAATGCCCCTAGGATTTAAAACAGTGCCCAAAATAGCCCCGTTAATCTAATTTTCATTTATATAAGAACAAGATCATCTTGCCTCCAAACTTTTGTAGTAGTAGTACATAATGCCTAGTAGTTGTTTCAACAAGTTGCTTATTTTAAAAAAATTCGTTTTGGTGATCAAGTATTTTGCAACAGAAGTGAAAAGGCAAAACAGTAGAGATAAAAGAAAATATAACGCCCCCCCTCCTTTTTGCACCTGGCCCAACTTGCACTATATCAGGCCTGACCCACCGCCCCGGCCTTTCCCTCACCTCTCGACATGAGGCAGAGGCCATGGCGCTGTCCGTCCACGCGCGACCGTCCATGCGTGGATCTCGCCCGTGTCAACCATCTGTCGGTGCCCCGAGACGGATAAGAGCATCCTCGACCCCCCTGCTAACCCTAGTGCCCCTTTTTCCTCTCTCCCGAGCTCAGCGTCGTCGCGCCGACACCGTTCACCGTGGCCACCGAGATCCTCTCGCAGCGCTATCAATTCCAGAAGGTCCGCCGTGCTCCACCTCATCTCTCTATGGAAGAATGTGAGCCGGGAAGCCCTGGTTCGTCGCCAGCGTCATCGTCTTCAATCTTCGGAGCCGACCACTGCCGCCTTCGATTCGCCACAAACAAGGCATCCCCGTGCTTGCCGTCCACTCCAGGAGCCGTGCCTCCTCCGTCTACATCGAGTACGCCAACGAGTTGGCCGGGATCGCCACTGCATCGACGCCACGATCCTCTTCTTCAACCTTGGTCGCCGGCGCCATCGCCCAATTACTCTGCTCCGACCACTCCGGCCTTCCCCGAGCACGCCTACGGCTCCGCTGTGAGCTCCTCTCCGTCGACTCTGACCGTCTCTGCGCTTCTAAGCCCTCAACGGGCCTCCATGTGCCTCCACGGTGAGTACCGCGTCCCAAATTCCCCTTCTCCTCTTCTATTTGGACACCGTAGGCTGCCATAACCATCGTGCCTGAACCCCTCCTGTGTAGTGTGTACGCGTACGTGCGGCTGCTGCTCGTGCGCTGCGGCTGTACGCGCGCGCCCGCGTGTAGCTTCGCCGCGGCCTGCTGCTGCCGCGATGACCGCCGCGGCCCGTTGCTCCTCCCGTACTGCTGCCGACGCCCGCGTGCACTGCCGCCCTGGTCGTGACCGCTCGCCGCTGCCTACCGCGCCTCACTGCTCGCGTGTCGCCGCTCGCCGCACCGGGCCGAACCCCGCGTGCGCCTACCCACGCTCTTGCCGCGCCCCGTCTCTGCTGTCGCCCGTGCGTGGCCTCGCCATCGCCTGCTGCTGCTCGCAGAGCTGCTGCCTGTTGATGCACCTGCTACTGCATCCTACAGTTCCTACTACTACCGCTGCTTTCTATACTCTGTACTTCTAGCTACTGTAGCTACTAGCTAGCTTTTCTAATTTCACACCGTGTAACACCTGGACAGCCCCTAAACTCTGGCTAAACGACTACTAACAGGACTAAAACAATTATGGGGAGGTAGTACACTTGACATGGTCCAAATGTTTGCATTGGACCAAATCCATTTGATGCATGGATTAAATCCAATGAAAATCACAAAGTTCTATGTTCTGTTAATAGAAAAGCCGAAAACAGCTTTAATTTCATAGCTACTTCAGAGCTGTTGATGATCAAGCAAATGCACACTAACAGAGATGAAAGTGCTACTATCTTGTAGATCACAGAAAAATGCTCAAAATTGATATAAGGCACAAAATCATAGTGCAGATCTATAGTTGTAGCCTTTTGAAAACAGCTAAAAGATGTTTAAAACTGGCGAATTCTCAGACTTAGCAGAATTTGAGGGATTTTCAGGATTTTGCTTAAAGCTTTGAAAATTAATAGAAAATAATCCGTAACTCGGATGAAAAAGTTTTATACATGAAAGTTGCTCAGAACGACGACACGAATCCGGATACGCAACCCGTTCATCTGCCACGCATCCCTAGCACACCAAACACGCAACTTTCCCCCTCCGGTTCATCTGTCCGAAAACGCGAAACAGGGGGAATACTTTCCCGGATGTTTTCCCCCTTCACCGGTACCACCTCATACCGCGTTAGGGCACACCTAGCATCTCGCTTTTTCATGTCATGCATCGTCATGCATTTGTTTGCATTATATTTATTGTCTCTTCCCCTCTTCTCTCGCTAGACATCGAGACCGACGCCGCTGCTACCCAGTACGACTACGGTGTTGACGACCCCCCTCTCTCTTGCCAGAGCAACCAGGCAAGCCCCCCCCCTTGATCACCAGATATCGCCTACTCTCTTTCTATTGCTTGCATTAGAGTAGTGTAGCATGTTACTGCTTTCCGTTAATCCTATTCCGATGCATAGCTTGTCATTATTGCTCCAGCTATTGATACCTTACCTGCAATCCTAAATGTTTAGTATAGGATGCTAGTTTACCATCAGTGGCCCTACATTCTTGTCTGTCTGCCATGCTATACTATCGGGCCGTGATCACTTGGGAGGTGGTCACGGGTATATACTTATACATAATATATGATACTTGTGGTGATTAAAGTCGGGTCGGCTCATAGGAGTACCCACGAGTGATTCCGATGTTGGGGGCTGAAGGGGCAGGTGGCTCCATCCCGGTAGAGGTGGGCCTGAGTTCCCGAAGGCCCCCGACTGTTACTTTGTGGCGGAGCGACAGGGCAGGTTGAGACCACCTAGGAGAGAGGTGGGCCTGGCCCTGGTCGGCGTCCGTGGTTATTTTTAGAATAACACGCTTAACGAGATCTTGGTATTTGATCTGAGTCTGGCTACTGGCCTATACGCACTAACCATCTACGCGGGGACAGTTATGGGCACTCGACGTCGTGATATCAGCCGAAGCCTTTGTGACATCAGCGACTAAGCGGCGCACGCCGGGTTGGACCGCGTAACGCAACTTCCTTTGTAATGGAGGTTGCTAGGTCTGCTCACCGGCCGCGTACGCAACGTGTAGGTGTGCAATGGGCGATGGGCCCAGACCCCTGCGCCATAGGATTTAGACCGGCGTGCTGACCTCTCTATTGTGCCTAGGTAGGGTTGCGATGTGTTGATCTTCCGAGGCCGGGCATGACCCAGGAAAGTGTGTCCGGCCAAATGGGATCGAGCGTGTTGGGTTATGTGGTGCACCCCTGCAGGGAAGTTAATCTATTCGAATAGCCGTGATCTTCGGTAACAGGACGACTTGGAGTTGTACCTTGACCTTATGACAACTAGAACCGGATACTTAATAAAACACACCCTTCCAAGTGCCAGATACAACCGGTGGTCGCTCTCTCACACGGCGACAAGGAGAGGATCGCCGGTTAGGATTATGCTATGCGATGCTACTTGGTTAACTTACCTTCTACTCTCTTCTTCTGCTGCAAGATGGAGGTTACCAGAAGCGTAGTCTTCGATAGGACTAATTATCCCCCTCTTATTCCGGCATTCTGCAGTTCAGTCCACATATGATACCCTTATTCCATTTGATACCAATGCATACATATGTAGTGTAGCTCCTTGCTTGCGAGTAATTTGGATGAGTACTCATGGTTGCTTTGCTCCCTCTTTTCCCCTTATATACTCGATTGCTGCGACCAGACGTTGGAGCCCAGGAGCCTGACGCCACCGTCGATGACGACTACTACTACACTGGAGGTGCCTACTACTACATGCAGCCCGCTGACGACGACCAGGAGTAGTTTAGGTGGATCCCAGGCAGGAGGCCTACGCCTCTTTCGATCTATATCTCAGTTTGTGCTAGCCTTCTTAAGGCAAACTTGTTTAACTTATGTCTGTACTCAGATATTGTTGCTTCCGCTGACTCGTCTATGATCGAGCTCTTGTATTCGAGCCCTCGAGGCCCCTGGCTTGTAATATGATGCTTGTATGACTTATTTTATTTGTAGAGTTGTGTTGTGATATATTCCCGTGAGTCCCTGATCTTGATCATACACATTTGCATGTATGATTAGTGTATGATTAAATCGGGGGCGTCACAAGTTGGTATCAGAGCCGACTGCCTGTAGGAATCCCCCTTCCACACTCCTTGGCCGAAGTTGAGTCTAGACATTACAAAAAACTTTTACTAACATGGCTGTGTGCCTTACGGGCCCACGTCGCCATATGGGTGGTATTAGGATCTTTTACTCCTCGATCCTTACCCTGGGACTCTGATCTCTCTTCTATTCGGGTTAAATGATTTTGCTAAAATCTAACTCTAGGTTCTCATTACCACTTCCTGCCGGAGAACCCTTTCATTACGGATGGTCGTCTGCTTCAACAGAAGATTCTGACAATACTCTTCGATATTTTCTCGAGACCTTGTGCCTGTTGCTTTTGCAATTCCCTACCACCGAAAAATCCCTATGGATAAATACTTACACCTGTCGTTCTTACTTTTATTCCCAGTTGGTCTTGTTATTACAAGATACCCCGTAATACTCGTCGTTGTTTCGATAATCCTTTGGGCTTACTGCCTTGTTGTTCTTTGTCACCTGAATACCCCTACGGATAATTCTCGCACTTATCGAGTATCCGCTCATCCCCCAGTTGTTCATGTGTTTCACAATGGTCATCGAAATACTATTCGATCATCCAAAAATCCTTAGTAGCTTATTGCTCTGCAATACTTGTCTGCTTGCATGATGGATGCTTTCCATATGTCTGGCAATATTCATTAGTATCCTTAGGCACCGTCATTTTGATCCCTTTGATTCAACATGAGTGCGAATGCACGCAATCATGAGTTGATCCTTTTAAATTATCTTTCCGGCTCAGACGTCATATTAAACATGAGCTGCTTCTCAATAGATCCAATTGCCGTCGATTGCACCCCTAAGGCTATTCAACTTATCCATCCCTAATCAGAACATCGCTTCTGATCCCTTGATTTGAAAATCATAATTCCTTTGCATTTGAGCTCTGTATTAGTCAGTTGTTTCCATAATCCAATGCCTTTGCATTGTTACTTCCTCTGGTTGTGTGCCGATGCTCACGTCGGCTCTGTTATGGACCGGCAGATCCTCTAATGGATTTTATCCGGCAGCGTCCTTCATATTCTATAACCTTATGAGCCTTCCCTCGAATACATAATGCCTTTGGTAAATTGTATCATGTACTTTCTCAACCTTGCTCTACTTTTGAGCTTGTGATATTTACCCTTGAAACTTGTGGTATATGTTTCTAAGAAGCCCCTATGGGTTGAACATATGCCTTCTCTAAACTGTGTGAACTCGAAAGTTTTCACGAGTCATACACTTCTGGTATTTTGCCAGATGAAATTTCAACACTACAACTTCTTCAAAAGTGAGAAGTGAATGAAAGGTTATGCATTGGAGAAGTGGGAGTCGACCTTGAACTTTGTGTTCATGCCCATGGACACGATGTAGATCTTATCGTTAAAGCTTCTCTTAAATTAATGTATTCCTTTGGTATAAGCTCATCTTATATCTGGGATCTGGCCTTTTGCAATCGTGGTTCCGACCATGTTCTCCTTTAAATACCATTTTGCGTGCAAGTTTAAGCGCTTGTCTTCTGTAGAGCAATACCCCAATCCAACCTCTACTTTGATCCGTCATCGAGTATTACCCCCTCTGGTATCTCGAGATTATCACGGAACCGCATAACTTCTTATGAGTTCTTCTTCAAGTATTATTTGACTTTCGCTGCATCATCATTTGACTTGATGTCATCGCCAACCGATTACATCTTCATGAAATCTCTCGACAAATGTGTCGTGGTCATCATCAACATCCCGAGCTCTTCCAAGTTATATATCGAATTCTTGATGAGAAATACCATCCTCGCCCCTCAATGGTTTGTGTTATCATCGATCACTTTATTGCCTTCCGTTCAACACAAACTTATTCGTGTTTTGTGTTATACCTTGAGATCCTTGCTATCCAGCATTTGTTCTTCTTTACCTTGGAATATTACCACCTTTTATGTCAAGAATGTCGTGGTAATTTTACCACCTCTTGAGAATTCTTGATATAGTAATATCTCTCGCCTTTTGCGTTCATTTCTTGGTCTCCGTGTTGTTTCTAACCGGAATACCGGCAAATGGTCTGTGATGTGTAAATTCTAAACTTCTAGCAACCCTATTGCTTTGAAGTTATTGGTCTACAGTTTCATTCTAAGTCTATTGCTTATTGAATCATCATTCGAACATTGATCGTGCTACCTAGTCCAGATTCCTGGGTGCAGCCTTCTATCATTGTTCAGTTGTGTATGTTTCCCTCGAGCATACATCATTATATCATTTGATCCGACAAATGATATTTCGTTGTTCACATAATTGTGGAAATCAATCCTTTGGAAATCTCGATAATTTGTTGCTGAGCCTATCAGCCACCTCCTCATCCTCTCCTTGGTTTATTGAAGAACTCTTGTTTCAGAGCTCACTTCCATAGATCATTTCTGAGAATCTCACAATGTCATCTCGTCAAATCGTGTTGCACCTTTTCTTCTCAGGCATCCTGAGTCTGAAGTATCCTGACACCAATCAGATATGGATCCCGGTCAGATATGATGGTTGGGACTCATTTTCCAAGAGTTATAACATTGGTCTTTATATGACCTGGTAAGGTGATGTCATGCCTAGCACACCTGGCTGGAGGGCCTATTGTTGTAGTTCTTCCTTTTAGCAAGACTATCCATTCTTCCATGAGGAAATTGTAAGGCTTATTCTACAAGTTGTTCCTGATGGATCCTTCATGTATCCGAAGTGTAATCTTTGCTTGACGGCCATGTCAATGCTATCTCAAAGCATGTCTATGGTACTCCTATTTTCAACAAAAACGTTTGAAGCCCAATGCTAAATGTTTCCTGCTCGATTATCCAAACACCGCTGTATGGGTAATATCATGAAAATTATCTCCCCTACCTAAAGAGTTCACTACATTATATCATGTCATGGATACCATGCTCTCCTCGTCCTTCCGAAGGTTATACCTTTGAAATATGTGTTTAAACACATTTTCCTTTCCATTGTTCTGTTTAATTTGATAATCATATTTTTCTTTCCATTTGTTGGTTAACATTTCTTGTGATCTATATGATCTAAGCAGTAATATTCTCCTGCTTAGGTAAACACCTCGGTTTACAACTCTGTTAGTGTGACCCTGTTACTATTGCTAACGACATTCTGGTAACCACCGATGGGCGAGAACCTTGCCTATTGGTCCGCCTCGTTTCAACGAGCAGGAAAATGGTTCTCTTTGTCCCTCTCCCTTGGTACTGACGTTGTTGCCGACATAATCGACAGGCTACCCTCTGACATGCCTTGCTATCATGACTATGCAAGATGTCACCGCTCCTCCTACTTTTAACCCACATGGTGGGCCCATAACCCACAGTTCCACATGATCTAAACCTGACTCTTCTGTACGCCCTGTTTCCAAAGTTATTCCACCCGCTTGGCTTCGTATGTAATTCACGGGCCACCTTCCTAGTGATCTATTCTGGTATCAGATGCAATACTTTCCCATTGCTCTGAACCCCTTTCACATTTTGTAATCAGGCAACGAACGATTGCCTATGCGCTTGAAACTTCTATTTTGCACCTTCTTACTTTGCTCTCGACATCTTCTTAAGTTTCAATTCGAGAGTTACTTTCCGCCACCTTCCCCGATGTTATCGACCAGATAGTCGACCTTGCAGAGGTCTGTTCTCCCGGAATGCCCACCCTTTATTCTTACGTACATACGATGGAGTTCCTGAAGAAAGGACGCCGACTTCATCATGATGACCAGAAGCAGAGAAATGAAGACATCAATGTATTGGACCGGCCTCTTTGCGAAGAGCAAGCCAGGATGAGAAGACCCACTAGATTCATTACCAAACCTTTCCCCCTTTCACTACCTCTTAAATCTCGGGACGAGATTTCTTGGAGTGGAGGAGATTTGTAACACCCCGAGAATCATGCTACAGTAATCTCCCCCTGATGGTTGCCATGTCACCATGTTTACCTTGCCAAATTTCCACTTGATTAAAATTCAAGTCAAATTCAAATTTGTATTGCAAGTCAAATATTTTACATCTTCAAAAATGCAAACAAAATAGTTCATAGTTTTGCAGATAATTCCTAAGTGATTATGTTGGGGAAAACAACATCACCTAAACTCCCAAAATGCCCCTAGGATTTAAAACAGTGCCCAAAATAGCCCCGTTAATCTAATTTTCATTTATATAAGAACAAGATCATCTTGCCTCTAAACTTTTGTAGCAGTAGTACATAATGCCTAGTAGTTGTTTCAACAAGTTGCTTATTTAAAAAAAAATTGTTTGGTGATCAAGTATTTTGCAACAAAAGTGAAAAGGCAAAACAGTAAAGATAAAAGAAAATATAACGCCCCCCTCCCTTTTTGCACCTGGCCCAACTTGCACTGTATCAGGCCTGACCCACCGTCCCGGCCTTTCCCTCACCTCTCGACATGAGGCAGAGGCCATGGCGCTGTCCGTCCATGCGCGACCGTCCATGCGTGGATCTCGCCTGTGTCGACCATCCATCGGTGCCCCGAGACGGATAAGAGCATCCTCGCCCCCCTGCTAACCCTAGTGCCCCTTTTTCCTCTCTCCCTCGCTCGTTCCCCTCACGCCACCATGCTCTCTCTCTTCCGAGCTCAGCGTTGTCGCGCCGACACCGTTCACCGTGGCCACCGAGATCCTCTCGCAGCGCTATCAAGTCCATAAGGTCCGCCGTGCTCCACCTCATCTCTCTGCGGAAGAACGTGAGCCGAGAAGCGCTGGTTCCTCGCCAGCGTCATCGTCTTCAATCTTCGGAGCCGACCACTGCCGCCTTCGATTCGCCGCAAACAAGGCATCCCCGTGCTTGCCGTCCACTCCAGGAGCCGTGCCTCCTCCATCTACATCGAGTACGCCAACGGGTCGGCCGGGATCGCCACTGCATCGATGCCACGATCCTCTTCTTCAACCTCGGTCGCCGGCGCCATCGCCCAACTACTCTGCTCCGACCACTCCGGCCTTCCCCGAGCACGCCTACGGCTCCGCTGTGAGCTCCTCTCCGTCGACTCTGACTGCCTCTGCACTTCTAAGCCCTCAACGGGCCTCCATGTGCCTCCACGGTGAGCACCACGTCCCAAATTCCCCTTCTCCTCTTCGATTTGGACGACGTAGGCCGCCATAACCGTCGTGCCTGAACCCCCCCTGTGTAGTGTGTATGCGTACGTGCGGCTGCTGCTCGTGCACTGCTGTTGTACGCGCGCGCCCGCATGTAGCTTCGCCGCGGCCTGCTGCTGCCGCGATGACCGCCGCGGCCCATTGCTCCTCCCGCACTGCTGCCGACGCCCGCGTGCACTGCCGCCTTGGTCGTGACCGCTCGCTGCTGCCTACCGTGCCTCACTGCTCACATGTCGCCGCTCGCCGCGCCGGGCCGAACCCCGCGTGCGCCTGCCCACGCTCTTGCCGCGCCCCGTCTCTGCTGTCGCCCATGCGTGGCCTCGTCATCGCCTGCTGCTGCTCGCAGCGCTGCTGCCTGTTGATGCACCTGTTGCTGCATCCTATAGTTCCTACTACTACCGCTGCTTTCTATACTTTGTACTTCTAGCTACTGTTGCTACTACCTAGCTTTTCTAATTTCACACCGTGTAACCCCCTGGACAGTCCCTAAACTCTGGCTAAATGACTACTAACAGGACTAAAACAATTATGGGGAGGTAGTACACTTGACATGGTCCAAATGTTTGCATTGGACCAAATCCATTTGATGCATGAATTAAATCCAATGAAAATCACAAAGTTCTATGTTCTGTTAATAGAAAAGCCGAAAACAACTTTAATTTCATAGCTACTTCAGAGCTATTGATGATCAAGCAAATGCACACTAACAGAGATGAAAGTGCTACTATCTTGTAGATCACAGAAAAATGCTCAAAATTGATATAAGGCACAAAATCATAGGAGGTGCAGATCTATAGTTATAGCCTTTTGAAAACAGCTAAAAGATGTTTAAAACTGGCGAATTCTCAGACTTAGCAGAATTTGAGGGATTTTCAGGATTTTGCTTAAAGCTTTGAAAATTAATAGAAAATAATCTGTAACTCGGATGAAAAAGTTTTATACATGAAAGTTGCTCAGAACGATGAGACAAATCCGGATACGCAACCCGTTCGTCCGCCACGCATCCCTAGCATACCGAACACGCAACTTTCCCCCTCTGGTTCATCTGTCCGAAAATGCGAAACACCGGGAATACTTTCCCGGATGTTTCCCCCCTTCACCGGTACCACCTCGTACCGCATTAGGGCACACCTAGCATCGCGCTTTTTCATTTCATGCATCGTCATGCATTTGTTTGCATTATATTTATTGTCTCTTCCCCCTCTTCTCTCGCTAGACATCGAGACCGACGCCGCTGCTACCCAGTACGACTACGGTGTTGACGACCCCTCTCTCTTGCCAGAGCAACCAGGCAAGCCCCCCCCGTTGATCACTAGATATCGCCTACTCTCTTTCTATTTCTTGCATTAGAGTAGTGTAGCATGTTACTGCTTTCTGTTAATCCTATTCCGATGCATAGCCTGTCATTGTTGCTCCAGCTGTTGATACCTTACCTGCAATCCTAAATGTTTAGTATAGGATGCTAGTTTACCATCAGTGGCCCTACATTCTTGTATGTCTGCCATGCTATACTATCGGGCCGTGATCACTTGGGAAGTGGTCACGGGTATATACTTTTACATAATATATGATACTTGTGGTGATTAAAGTCGGGTCGGCTCGTAGGAGTACCCGCGAGTGATTCCGATGTTGGGGGCTGAAGGGGCAGGTGGCTCCATCCCGGTAGAGGTGGGCCTGAGTTCCCGAAGGCCCCCGACTGTTACTTTGTGGCGGAGCGACAGGGCAGGTTGAGACCACCTAGGAGAGAGGTAGGCCTGGCCCTGGTCGGCGTCCGTGGTTATTTTTAGAATAACATGCTTAACGAGATCTTGGTATTTGATCTGAGTCTGGCTACTGGCCTATACGCACTAACCATCTACGCGGGGACAGTTATGGGCACTCGACGTCGTGGTATCAGCCGAAGCTTTCGTGACGTCAGCGACTGAGCGGCGCGCGCCAGGTTGGACTGCGTAACGCAACTTCCTTTGTAATGGAGGTTGCTAGGTCTGCTCATCGGCCGCGTACGCAACGTGCAGGTGTGCAATGGGCAATGGGCCCAGACCCCTGCGCCATAGGATTTAGACCGGCATGCTGACCTCTCTGTTGTGCCTAGGTAGGGCTACGACGTGTTGATCTTCCGAGGCCGGGCATGACCCAGGAAAGTGTGTTCGGCCAAATGGGATCGAGCGTGTTGGGTTATGTGGTGCACCCCTGCAGGGAAGTTAATCTATTCGAATAGCCGTGATCTTCGGTAACAGGACGACTTGGAGTTGTACCTTGACCTTATGACAACTAGAACCGGATACTTAATAAAACACACCCTTCCAAGTGCCAGATACAACCGGTGGTCGCTCTCTCACAGGGCGACAAGGAGAGGATCGCCGGTTAGGATTATGCTATGCGATGCTACTTGGTGAACTTACCTTCTACTCTCTTCTTCTGCTGCAAGATGGAGGTTACCATAAGCGTAGTCTTCGATAGGACTAACTATCCCCCTCTTATTCCGGCATTCTACAGTTCAGTCCACATATGATACCCTTATTCCATTTAATACCAATGCATACATATGTAGTGTAGCTCCTTGCTTGCGAGTACTTTGGATGAGTACTCATGGTTGCTTTGCTCCCTCTTTTCCCCCTTTCTATACTCAATTGCTGCGACCAGACGTTGGAGCCCAGGAGCCTGACGCCACCGTCGACGACGACTACTACTACACTGGAGGTGCCTACTACTACGTGCAGCCCGCTGACGACGACCAGGAGTAGTTTAGGTGGATCCCAAGCAGGAGGCCTGCGCCTCTTTCGATCTATATCTCAGTTTGTGCTAGCCTTCTTAAGGCGAACTTGTTTAACTTATGTCTGTACTCAGATATTGTTGCTTCCGCTGACTCGTCTATGATTGAGCTCTTGTATTCGAGCCCTCGAGGACCCTGGCTTGTAATATGATGCTTGTATGACTTATTTTATTTGTAGAGTTGTGTTGTGATATCTTCCCCTGAGTCCCTGATCTTGATCCTACACGTTTGCGTGTATGATTAGTGTACGATTAAATCGGGGGCGTCACAGGATCACTAGGAGGTACGGCAATAGAAGCAAGACCAATAATTTCATCCTTACTAGGTAATTCTTCCTCACAATGTTGTTTACTAAATTTAGAGAAATTAAACTCATGAACCATATCATCCAAACCAACAGTAACAATATTCTTAGTGCAGTCTATGGTAGCATTGACAGTGTTTAAGAAAGGTCTACCAAATATAATTGGACAAAAGCTATCTTGCGGAGAAGTAAGAACAAGAAAATCAGCAGGATATTTAGTTTTCCCACACAAGACTTCAACATCTCTAACAATTCCAATTGGTGCAATAGTATCTCTATTAGCAAGTTTAATAGTGACATCAATATCTTCTAACTCAACAGGTGCAATTTCATTCTTAATTTCTTTGTATAAGTCATGAGGTATAACACTAGCACTAGCACCCATATCACATAAGCCATGATAACAATGATCTCCTATTTTAACATAAATAACAGGCACACCTACCACAGGTCTATGTTTATCCTTATCACAAGGTTTAGCAATTCTAGCAGTTTCACCTTCGAACTGAATAACCTGCCCATCAATATTATCAGACAAGAGATCTTTAACAATAGCAATATTAGGTTCTACTTTAACTTGCTCAGGAGGTGTATAAGTTCTAATATTGCTTTTACGAACAACAGTTGAAGCTTTAGCATGATCCTTTATTCTAACAGGGAAAGGTGGTTTCTCAATATAAGAAGTAGGAACAATAGGATCATTATAAGTGATAGTCTTTTCTTCAAATTTAATAGGTGCAGCTACTTTTACTTCTATGGGAGGATGATATTTAAACCACTTCTCCTTAGGGAGATCAACATAAGTAGCAAAAGATTCACAGAAAGAAGCTACTATCTCAGAGTCAAGTCCATATTTAGTGCTAAACTTGCGGAAAATATCAGTATCCATAAAAGATTTAACATAATCAAACTTAGGTGTCATACCTGACTCCTTACCTTCGTCGAGGTCCCAATCTTTGAAGCTGCGTGTAATTCTATCCAATAAATTCCATCTGAATTCAATAGTCTTCATCATAAAAGAGGCCAGCACAAGAAGTATCGAGCATGGTGCGATTGTTTTCAGAAAGCCGAGCATAAAAACTTTGCATAATTATTTCTCTTGAGAGCTCATGATTGGGGCATGAATATAACATTGATTTAAGCCTCCCCGAAGCTTGAGCGATGCTTTCTCCTTCGCGAGGCCAGAAATTCTATATATAATTGCGATCACGATGAACAAGATGCATAGGGTAATACTTTTGATGAAATTCCAACTTCAATCTTTTATAGTCCCATGATCTCATATCATCACATAGCCTACACCATATCAATGCGTCTCCCTTCAAATATAAAGGGAAGACCTTCTTCTTAGCAACATCATCGGGTATACCTGCAAGCTTAAATAATCCACAAACTTCATCCACATATATTAAGTGCTCATCAGGATGCTTTGTTCCATCTCCTGTAAAAGGGTTATCTAGCAGTTTTTCTATCATACCCGAAGGATACTCATAAGGAATTTCATTTTCAATAGGTTCAGTAGGTTGAGGAGTAACTCTTTGCTCTACTGGACGGGGTGAAGATATCCCGAACAAGCCCCTCAGAGAATTACTTACCATAGTAACAAGTGACAGTAAATTTCAGCACACTATATAAATTTTTCCTTACCAAATTCCACCTACCAAAGCGCTACACTCCCCGGCAACGGCGCCAGAAAAGAGTCTTGATGACCCACAAGTATAGGGGATCTATCGTAGTCCTTTCGATAAGTAAGAGTGTCGAACCCAACGAGGAGCGGAAGGAAATGATAAGCGGTTTTCAGCAAGGTATTCTCTGCAATTACTGAAATAAGTGGTAACAGATAGTTTTGTGATAATATAGGTTGTAACGAGCAACAAGTAACAAAAGTAAATAAAGTGCAGCAAGGTGGCCCAATCCTTTTGTAGCAAAGGACAAGCCGGAACAAACTCTTATAATAGGAAAAGCACTCCCGAGGACACATGGGAATATCATCAAGCTAGTTTTCATCACGTTCATATGAATCGCGTTCGATACTTTGATAATTTGATATGTGGGTGGACCGGTGCTTGTGCACTGTTCTTACTTGAACAAGCATCCCACTTATGATTAACCACTATTGCAAGCATCCGCAACTACAACAAAAGTATTAAGGTAAACCTAACCATAGCATGAAACATATGGATCCAAATCAGCCCCTTACGAAGCAACACATAAACTAGGGTTTAAGCTTCTATCACTCTAGCAACCCATCATCTACTTATTACTTCCCAATGCCTTCCTTTAGGCCCAAATAATGGTGAAGTGTTATGTAGTCGACGTTCACATAACACCACTAGAGGCTAGACAACATACATCTTATCAAAATATGAAACGAATACCAAATTCACATGACTACTCATAGCAAGACTTCTCCCTTGTCCTCAGGAACGAACGTAATTACTCACAAAGCATATTCATGTTCATAATCAGAGGGGTAATAATATGCATATAGGATCTGAACATATGATCTTCCACCAAATAAACCGACTGGCATCAACTACAAGGAGTAATCAACACTACTAGCAACCTACTAGCACCAATCCCAGACTTTGAGACAAGAATTGGATACAAGAGATGAACTAGGGTTTGGAGATTAGATGGTGCTTGTGAAGATGTTGATGGAGATTGCCCTCTCCTGATGAGAGGAGCGTTGGTGATGACGATGGTGATGATTTCCCCCTCCCGGAGGGAAGTATCCCCGATAGAACAGCTCTGCTGGAGCTCTAGATTGGATCCGCCAAGGTTCCGCCTCGTGGCGGCTGAGTCTCGTCCCGAAAAGTTCCTTCCTATTTTTTTCTCATCAAAAGACCTCATATAGGAGAAGATGGGCATCGGAGAGCCACCAGGGGGTCCACGAGGTAGGGGGCGCGCCCTAGGGGGGCGCGCCCCCACCCTCGTGAGCAGGGTGTGGGCCCCCTGGCCTTCATCTTTTGCATGGATTTTTCTTTATTTCTTTTAAGACGTTCCGTGGAGTTTCAGGACTTTTGGAGTTGCGCAGAATAGGTCTCTAATATTTGCTCCTTTTCCAGACCAGAATTCCAGCTGCCGGCATTCTCCCTCTTTATATAAACCTTGTAAAATAAGATATAATAGCCATAAGTATTGTGACATAAAGTGAAATAATAGTCCATAATGCGATAAATATCGATATAAAAGCATGATGCAAAATGGACGTATCATTTATTCATAATAGGCTGAATCAGGAACGATGAACTAATCATATTTACAAAAACAAAAGAGGTCAAGTTCATACCAGCTTTTCTCATCTCAGTCAGTGCATCATATATCATCATAATTGCCTTTCACTTGCACGACCGAATGATGTGAATAATAATAATAGTGCGAGTGCATTGGACTAAGCTGGAATCTGCAAGCATTCAATAAACAGAAGAAGACAAGGTAATATGGGATCTTTTGTCAGATCAACAATAATGCATATAAGAGCCAATTCAACAATTTAATCATGGTCTTCTCCTATCGACCCCCAAAGAAAATAAAAGAAATAAAACTATTTACACGGGAAAGCTCCCAACAAGCAAAAGAAGAACAAGAAATCTTTTTGGGTTTTCCTTTTAATTACTACTACAAGCATGGAAATTAAAACTAGCTAAAAGCTACAACTAATTTTTTTTGGTTTTTCTTAAGGATTATTAAACACACAAGAAGAAAGCATAAAAAGGAAAGTAAACTATCATGGATGATACAATGAAAAAGTATGAACATCGACATCTAGTAATGAGTGTGTGAACATGAATGTAATGTCGATGGGAAATACGTACTCTCCCAAGCTTAGGCTTTTGGCCTAAGTTGGTCTATGGCCACGGCTGGCCTGGCAGATATCCATAATAGTAGTTGGGGTCGTATTGCGAAGAAGAAGACTCCGATTGCCACTGGTTGGCAATCATCTCCGGATCCCACTAGTAATTAGACTGTCGTGGAGGATCAACTTGTGGTTCCGGCTCTGGCTCTGTGGCTGATGTAGGGTTCCGATAGGCGTGAATAGCCTCTAACGGAACAAGGTACTGGCCTGCAGATAAATCAAACAAGGAAGGAGCAGGCAGGGTAATAGTCTCAGGATGATGTTTATCAAAGAATAATTTGTATTTAAGCTCTCCTTCCCTATTCTTCACAATAAAATCATGTGCCACCATACTCTTATAATATAAATAAACACGAGGCAGCACTTTTTCTTCCTTCTCATAATGCCTAATAGGTATGTTAAAATGTGCAGCTAGGCGTGAAGCATAGATGCCTCCAAAGATGGGGCCCTTTGTACGGTTCAGACTTAACCGTTTAGCAATAATGCCGCCCATACTAACTGAGTTAGCACTGAATAAACCGTGGAGCAAAATGATAATATCAGGAACACTAAGGTTTCCACAGTTTCCGCGACCAATTAAGCAACGACTAGCAAATAATGCAAAATAGCGTAAAACAGGAAAATGTATGCTAGTGATTCGTGCATCGGAAACCTTCCTTGTTTCCCCTACAGTGATGGTATCAATAAACCCATCCACATCCTTGCGATGTGGTTCCTCTGTCTTGCCCTCGAAAGGGACCACACAAACCCGACAAAAATCATAAAGTGACATCTCCTTATGTTCATCATATAAGTAAAACTCCACAGTAGGTGGTGAGCTCCTAGAATGGAAATGAAAGTTTTGCACAAAGATATTTGTGAGTAAGAGATACTGATCATGTTGGTCGTGGAGGAAAGCGGTGAGGCCTGCATTTTTAGCCAATTCATAAAAATCTTCATAAATCTCGGCTGCTCTCAAGAATTCATCGGAAGGTCATTCACATGACTGAACCTCCGCGGTGCAAGGCAGATTATGCTTGGGCTTATGTGCCTTTTCCTTCGAGCTTCAGCTCGATAAGCCCCTCAAAAGTCTCTTCATTATTTTCTGAATAATTCTGAAATTTTTAGTAACTTCAAAATAAAAGTAAACCAAACTCAATAATATTGATAGCAACTACTCCTACAAGTGCCTGGAGCCTATATCATGCATCAAAACTACTTGGAACCATATAAATTTGACATGCAAGCTCAAGAACATGGTCACCTAGGCAGCACAAATTTGCAATGAATAAAGCACTAGAACAAAAACTAATTAGACCAATGGAGGAGCACATACCAAGGAACAATCTCCCAAGCAGTTTTGTGAGAGGTGCTTTGAGCAAGGAGATCGAAAATGGCAGCAAAACGAGCTTGGACTCGGGTTTGAGCTGGTTATTCGTGTTTGTGGGAGGAAGAAGGAGTGTGTGGGTGAAAGGATAAGTGGAGGAGGGCCACCATGGGCCCATGAGGCAGGGGGCGCGCCCAGGGGGTAGGGCGCGGCCTCCACCCTCGTGGCCAGGTGGATGACCCCCCTGCTGTGTTCTTAGTGCCAAATATTCTCAAATATTCTAGAAAAAATCATATTTAAATTTCAGGGCATTTGGAGAACTTTTATTTTTGGGGTATTTTTATATTGCACGAATAATCAGATAACAGACAAAAAAAATACTTATTTTTATTTTATTTAATATAAGTAACATAAAGTAAAAGTGGGGTACAGAAAGTTGTGCCTTCTAGTTTCATCCATCTCATGCTCATCAAAAGGAATCCACTAACAAGGTTGATCAAGTCTTGTTAACGAACTCATTCCGAATAACATGGAACCGGAGAAATTTCGAATAACACTATGTTACCTCAACGGGGATATGCACATCCCCAATAATAAGAATATCATATTTCTTCTTGACAGTAGGAAGAGGAAATTCAAAACATCCAAATATAATCGATGGAATTTTTCCAATAGAATTGATACTATGAACTTGAGGTTGTTTCCTCGGAAAGTGTACCGTATGCTCATTACCATTAACATGAAAAGTGACATTGCCTTTAGTGCAATCAATAACAGCCCTTGCAGTATTCAAAAAAGGTCTTCCAAGAATAATAGACATACTATCGTCCTCGGGAATATCAAGAATAACAAAGTCCATTAAAATAGTAATGTTTGCAACTACAACACGCACATCCTCACAAATACCGACAGGTATAGCAGTTTATTTATCGACCATTTGCAAAGATATTTTAGTAGGTGTCAACTTATTCAAATGAAGTCTATGATATAAAGAGAGAGGCATAACACTAACACCGGCTCCAAGATCACATAAAGCAGTTTTAACATAGTTTCTTTTAATGGAGCATGGTATAGTGGGTATCCCTGGATCTCCAAGTTTCTTTGGTATTCCACCTTTAATAGTATAATTAGCAAGCATGGTGGAAATTTCAGCTTCCGGTATCTTTCTTTTATTTGTAACAATTTCTTTCATGTACTTAGCATAAGGATTCATTTTGAGCATATCAGTTAATCGCATACGCAAAAAGATAGGTCTAATCATTTCAGCAAAGCGCTCAAAATCCTCATCATCCTTTTTCTTGGATGGTTTGGGAGGAAAAGGCATGGGTTTCTGAACCCAAGGCTCTCTTTCTTTACCATGTTTCCTAGCAACAAAGTCTTTCTTATCATAACATTGATTCTTTGATAGTGGGTTATCAAGATCAATAGTAGGTTCAATTTCTATATCATTATCATTACTAGGTTGAGCATCATCATGAACATTATCATTAACATTATCACTAGTTTCAGGTTCATTACCAGATTGTGTTTCAGCATCAGAGATAGAAATATCATTTGGATTCTTAGGTGTTTCAGTAATAGGTTCACTAGAAGCATGCAAAGTCCTATCATTTTTCTTTTTCTTCCTTTTAGAAGGACTAGGTGCATCTATATTATTTCTTTGAGAATCTTGCTCAATTCTCTTAGGGTGGCCTTCAGGATACAAAGGTTCCTGAGTCATTCTACCTGTTCTAGTAGCCACTCTAACAGCATAATCATTATTCTTACTATTCAATTCATTAAGCAAATCATTTTGAGCTTTAAGTACTTGTTCTACTTGAGTGGTAACCATAGAAGCATGTTTACTAATAAGTTTAAGTTCACCTTTAACATTAGCCATATAATCACCCAAGTGTTCAAGCATATTTGTATTGTATTTCAATTGTCTGCCAAAATAAGCATTAAAATCTTCTTGCTTAGCCATAAATTTATCAAACTCATCTAAGCATGGGCTAGCAAATTTAGTAAATGGGATTTTAGCTTTATCATATCCATAGAGAGAATTTACCTTTACTACCTGTGTCGGGTTATCAAGACCACGAGTTTCTTCAATAGGTAATGGATTAGGATCATATGTTTCTTCAACAGGCGGTAAATTAAGACCATGTATTTCTTCAATAGGAGGTAAATTCTTAACATCTTCAGCTTTAATACCTTTTTCTTTCATAGATTTCTTTGCCTCTTGCATATCTTCAAGACTGAGAAATATAATACCTCTCTTTTTCGGAGTAGGTTTAGAAATAGGCTCAGGAACTGGCTCAGGAGGTGTCCAATTATTTTCATTTGTCAACATATTATTCAATAGAATTTTAGCTTCATCCGGTGTTCTTTCCCTGAAAAGAGAACCGGCACAACTATCCAGGTAATCTCTAGAAGCATCGGTTAGTCCATTATAAAAGATATCAAGTATTTCATTTTTCTTAAGAGGATGATCAGGAAAAGCATTAAGTAACTTGAGAAGCCTCCCCCAAGCTTGTGGGAGACTCTCTTCTTCAATTTGCACAAAATTATATATATATCCCTTAAAGTAGCTTGTTTCTTATAAGCAGGGAAATATTTAGCAGAGAAGTAATAAATCATATCCTGGGGACTACGCACACAACCAGGATCAAGAGAATTAAACCATGTCTTAGCATCACCCTTTAATGAGAACGGAAATATTTTAAGGATATAGAAGTAACGAGTTCTCTCATCATTAGTAAATAGGGTAGCTATATTGTAGCAACCCGACCACAAACGGTCAAGTCTTTGTGCTTCAGTGTCATCCCTGGATCGGTAATGCTGACACACACAATACTCGAGGATTTATAACAGAGTAGAAATCACACACTTATTACATTGAATGTCTCAAAAGAGAACTCATTACAATAAATGTGGCTTAAGGCCATCTAATACGATAACAACGGAAGGCTTGGAAGATAAAGTGAGTCCATCAACTCCAACGACATAGCTGAGCTGCACGGCAACGACCTAACGAACCTTACTCCTCATCTGAACAGTCTGCAACATAATACATTGCAGCCCGAAAACGGGTCAGCACATGGAATATGCTGGCAATATAACACAGTAGAGGAAGAACAGAATATTGCTATCACTACATGCATATTTGGCTGGTGGAAAGCTCTATGGTTATAGTTTTTACGAAAAGCCAATTTTTCCCTACAACAAAGGAATAGATTTTAATTTAACTATCATGGTAGTTGAAACATTATTGAGAAGGTTCCTCCAACTCAATCTCAATTAAAAGTAATTATCAACCCAACATTATTAATTAAGAGCGATGAGATACTTAAGATACTCCAAGTACTAGATACTCAAGATTGTCCATAACCGGGGACACGGCTAACCATGATTAGATTGTACACTATGCAGAGGTTTGCGCACTTTTCCCCACAAGACTCGATCACCTCCGTTAGATTTCTTGCACTACACGGTGTTTGAGAAACGGATGACCGAGACACAGTCTTTCAGAAACATTAACTCTCTACTCCGGGCAGACCATACCAAACGTACATCCCTCTACCTGCTGATCCACCTCTTCGAGAGATTCACGTAACTTACTCAACTATGCTAGAGCCCATAATAGCTTGTGGCTGCACACGGAAGTTTCTAGCATGAATCATCTCAGTTCCCTTTGAGCCTGGGTGGCGGTCCATAGGAAAATCACACGGAACCCCGGGATCTCCAAAAATACAGGCAACACTGGATTCTCCAGGTGCCTCAATCCACCCAGATGTGTATTCAAGTTGCCACCTTAAGTTGAACCATTAATTAACAATCTCACATCTGTCATGGATTTCACTCACCCAAACCACGTCTACGAGCATAGCATAGCAATATAAGCAACACGTAGAAGTAACTCCCAAGGTTTGAATATAACAGGGCAATAGGTTCTACCTCATCAACTACTTCCCAACCCACATGTTAATGACATCCTAACCATGCAATGTTTGAGGATTGAACTAATGCATAAAAACTGGGTATGGAAAGAGTATGATCAATGTGTTACTTGCCTTGTTGACGATCCGCGAAACCTAGGGACTCCAAATAGCACGCTTCGCACTCCGGGAATTCTATCGCAAACAAACAATAGCATACATAAGCAATCAAGAAAGGATGCACGGGCAGAACTCAAATAAGAGAGATTGACCAGAAAGTTCAACTTAAGAACTCCGGTTCGCAAAAAGAATCAAATCAAACGGAGCAACGAAACTCAAAATACGACATAAACAAGGTCCGTTTACTAATCTGAACTAAAGTCAAATTTTAATATGCCAAAATCTTGTTTAAGTTGATTAAGCATAAAGAGGGTTTCGAGACGAAGATCTAGGCGCTTGAATCGCCTGATTCTGATAAACGAGCAAAAAGATAAAGTGAAACAAAAATCGGATCAGAAATCGCGATCGAAAATAATCGCGAAAAAATCCGATAAAAAGAAAACTGACGAATAGGCTAACGAACGAGCGTTCGTTGTCTGTAACTAACGAGCGAAAACCGTTCGTTCAAACGAACATACGGTCGAACGTCCGCTAAATAACTAAACCGAGAAAAACCGGCGAACCGATCTAAAAAATCAAACTACGGTTTTAAAAAAACCGAATCGGTTTTGTAGAGAAAACCGGCGGCGAACGGCTACCTCGTCGGATTTGGCGAGGCGCGGGACTCCGGCGGCGGGGCTTCGGCGGCAGGGCGGCAGGCTTGCGGGGCGGCGGGGCGACAGCGGCGCGGCGCTGCAGCGAGGGGCGGTGGCGGCGGCGAGGCGCGGGAGGCGGCGGCGCGGCTCGGGAGGCAGGCTGCGGCGGAGGCGGGGCTAGTGGTGGTGGCGGGGGGCTTGGGGCAGCATATAAAGGGGGGAAGGAGGAGTTTGGCTCAGACTCTTGTCCGAGCCGGCGGCGGCGGCGCGTCCTGGGGGAGACGGTGGCGCGTGGCGATGGGCCGGCCCGGCTAGGTTTCGGCCCAGTCGGCGCCCGAAGTTTTTTTTTAACAATTCCACCGAACAGAAAAAAATCCTAGAAAATAAAATAAAAAACTAAAAATGCCAAAACAAATTTTCACCGTCTAAATAAAATATTTGGAACTAGATGAACATTTTCTTGGCCCTAAAATGCAATTTTGAAAACGTGCAATTTTTCTAATGCAAATAAAATTGCAATAAAATCCGAATAAAATCAAATATTTGATTTTATTATTTTTCCTCCAATATTTCAATTATTTTTGAGAAGTCATATTATCTCCTCTCATATATTTTTGTATGAAATATTTTCGGAGAGAAAAATTAAGACCAACCTCCTCGTTTCAATATTCGATAAAAATCAAATATGAAAACTGGGAAATCCCCAACTCTCTCCGAGGGTCCTTGAGTTGCTTAGGATTTTCGAGGATCGCGAAACAGAAATGCAATAAAATATGATATGCAAGAATGATCTATGTATAACATCCCAAATTGAAAATTTGGGATGTTACAAACCTACCCCCTTAAGATGAATCTCGCCCTCGAGATTCGGGTTGGCTAGAAAATAGATGTGGGTGGTCTTTGCGAAGATCATCCTCTCGTTCCCAGGTGGCTTCATCGTCGGTATGGTGGCTCCACTGAACTTTGCAAAACTTGATAACCTTGTTGCGCGTGACTCGATTGGCAAACTCATGAATCTTGACCGGCTTCTCCTCATAAGTCAAATCACTGTCCAGCTGGATCGCCTCCAAGGGTATTGTATCTCTTAGCGGTATATCGGCCATCTCAGTGTGGCACTTCTTCAACTGTGAAACGTGAAACACATCATGAACTCCTGACAGTCCTTCAGGTAACTCCAACTTGTACGCAACTTCTCCCATCCGTTCCAAAACACGATACGGTCCTACAAATCTCGGGGCTAGCTTTCCCTTAACTCCAAAACGTTTCACTCCTCGCAAGGGTGATACTCGTAGATATGCTCTATCTCCAATTTCATAGGTTACCTCCTTGCGCTTTGAATCTGCATAACTCTTCTGCCTGGACTGAGCTATCTTCAGTATATCTCGAATCAGCTTAACCTTCTCTTCGGACTCCTTGATCAAGCCTGGTCCAAACAACTGTCGGTCTCCTACTTCATCCCACATCAGCGGTGTTCTGCACCTTCGTCCATACAGGGCTTCGAACGGTGCCATCTTCAAACTGGCTTGGTAACTATTGTTGTATGAGAACTCTGCGTAAGGCAAATTGTCATCCCAACTAGATCCATAATCTAGCGCGCAGGCCCTCAACATGTCCTCCAGAATCTGGTTGACTCTCTCGGTATGTCCATCCATCTGTGGGTGAAACGCTGTACTGAACTCCAATCTTGTTCCCAAAGTCTGGTGCAGCTGATGCCAAAACTTTGAGGTACACTATCTTCCTCTATATGATAGAATGGTCCTCGGAACTCCATGCAGACATACGATCCTAGACATATATATCTTGGCCAACTTCGCACTTGTATAAGTTGTTTTCATTGGGATAAAGTGAGCCACTTTGGTCAAGCGATCAACTACTACCCATATAGAATCATATCCTGATTTGGTGCTGGGTAATCCGGTGATAAAATCCATGCCAAGTTTATTCCACTTCCATTCGGGTATCGGCATAGGCTGTAACAATCCTGCTGGCTTTTGATGCTCTGCCTTCACTCTCTGACATAGATCACATACGGCTACATACTCGGCAATATCTTTCTCCATCCCTGTCCACCAGAAATGTTCCTTTAAATCCAAATACATCTTGGTGTTTCTGGGGTGTATCGAGTATGGTGAGTCATGAGCCTCCTGAAGTATTAACTTCCTGATCTCTGGGTTATTGGGCACATAAACCCGGTCCTCAAACCATAAGGTATCGTGCTTATCCTCACGAAAACCCTTGGCCTTTCCTTTGCTCATTCTCTCCTTTATCTCAGCAATCTCTTTGTCATCCTTCCGAGCTTCTCGAATCTTTCCCAACAATGTAGACTGAACCTCCATTGTTGCAACAAAACCTCTAGGAACAATCTCTGATCGAAGTTCCCTGATATCCTATGCTAACTCCTTTGATAATCCCATACTCTCTAGGGTATTAGCATAACTCTTCCGGCTCAAAGCATCCGCTACGACATTGGCCTTGCCTGGATGGTAGTGCAGCTTCATGTAATAATCCTTTATAAGCTCCAACCATCTCCTCTGCCTAAGGTTCAGCTCCTTCTGTGTGAAGATATACTTCAAACTCTTATGATCCGTGTACACATCACAATGGTTTCCAATAAGGTAATATCTCCAAGTCTTCAACGCATGCACTACGGCTGCTAGCTCCAAATCATGCGTGGCATAATTCAACTCGTGTGGTTTTAGTTGTCGCAAGGCATACGAAACAACTCTTTTGTCCTGCATAAGCACACTTCCAAGTCCTAAGCGTGAGGCGTCGCAATACACTTGGAAATCCTTGCGTATATCTGGCAGTGTCAGCACTGGGGCTGTAGTCAACCATTTCTTTAACTCCTGGAAACTTGCCTCGCAATCTTCCGTCCATTTAAACTTGGTATCCTTCTTCAATAACTCTGTCATTGGCTTTGCAATCTTGGAAAAATTCTCAATGAATCTCCGATAGTATCCTGCGAGTCCAAGAAAACTGCAGATCTCGCTATCTGAAGTGGGTGCCAACCATTCAGTGACTGACTGAACCTTGCTGGGGTCTACTGCTATACCTTCTCCTGATATAACATGTCCAAGGAATCCTACTTCCTTCAACCAAAACTCGCATTTGCTGAACTTGGCATACAACTGATGTTCCCTGAGTTTCTCGAGAAGTAAACGCAAATGCTCTTTGTGCTCCTCTTCATTCTTCGAGTATACCATTATATCATCAATAAACACCACAACAAACTTGTCCAAATATTCCATGAACACCTTGTTCATCATGCTCATGAAATAGGCAGAGGCGTTAGTCAGTCCAAATGACATGACTGTATATTCGTACAACCCGTACCGCGTGGTGAATGTTGTCTTTGGTATGTGCTTATCTCGAATCTTCAACTGATGGTATCCCGATCGTAGATCGATCTTCGAAAAGACCTTAGCTCCTTGCAGCTGGTCAAACAGATCATTGATCATCGGCACTGGGTATTTGTTCTTGATGGTCACTTCATTCAAGGCCCGATAATAAACAACCATTCTTAGAGACTTATCCTTCTTCTCAACCAAAAGCACTGGGGCTCCCCATGGTGATGAACTCCGTCGAATGTAACCTTTCTCCAATAACTCCTTGATCTGCTTCTTAATCTCCTCCAGATCATTTGCGGGCATCCGAGAGGGTCTCTTGGATATTGCCCCTATACCTGGCAATAGCTCTATCAAAAACTCGATGTCTCGATCCGGTGGCATGCCTGGTAACTCCTCTGGGAAAACATCCGGGTAATCCTTCACTACCGGCACTTCCTCCTGAACAACTCCCGTGAGGGTATTCACTTGGCTCCTCCTAGGCACATGCCTAGATACATACTTGATCCTTTTTCCCTCAGGGTGGTGAGACAAATTGACTTACTAACATAGTCAATGCTTCCTCCATACTTTGACATCCAGTCCATGCCTAATATCACATCCAATCCTTATGACTCCAAGATTATTAGGTCGGACGAAAAAACATGGTTGCCAATGGTTAGGGGTATCTGGTTGCACCATCGACTAGCCATATATTCCGCTCCAGGTGAACTCACTAACAGAGGGGTCTTAAGGGTTTGGCTTGGTAGTTTAAACTTATCCATGAATCCCCTTGATATGTATGAATGCGATGCACCAGTATCAAAAAGAACAAGAGCGGTAAATGACTTAACCAAAAACTTACCTATAACCGCGTCTGGCTGCTCTTCAACCTCCTCCATGTTAATGTGGTTCACTTGTCCTTTGTTGAATGGATTGGACTTCTTCCCAGCGCTCCCATTACCGTTTCCATTCTTTGCTTCAGGGCACTCCGTGGCATAGTGTCCAGTCTTCTCGCACTTAAAGCAAGTAATCTGACTTAGATCTCTTTTGGCGGGTGTGGCTGGATTGGGGCGGTTCTGATTGTTGTTTGTTCCATTCCCATTCCCATTCTTAGAACCATTGTGGTTATGCAAACTTCCTTCGGTGTGGTTGTGACCTCCATGGTTATGAACAAGTCCTCCCGAGTTCGGGGTTAGGCGAGGCTTCTGCTGAGCTCCTGACTTATACCTCCCTTGTCCATACTTCCTCTTACGGCTCTCAATCTACTGCTGTTTCCCTTCAATCATAAGGGCCTTATCTACCAACTCCTTGTAGTTGTTGAAGGTTGCCACCATCAACTGCATGCTCATCTCATCATTCAGCCCTTCCATAAACTTCTCCTGCTTCGCGGCATCTGTGGCCACGTCATCAGGGGCATAGCGAGATAACTTGCTAAACTCATCCATGTACCGGGCCACAGTACGATTCCCCTGGTGTAAGTTGTGAAACTCACACTTCTTCATATTCATGGCTCCAGTTGAGACATGGGATGTATGGAAAGCTTGCTGAAACTGATCCCAAGTGACGTTGGCTATGGGGAAAGTGGCCATGTAATTATCCCACCATGAGGCTGCTGGTCCATCCAATTGATGTGCGGCAAAGTGCAACTTCTCAGGATCTGTGCAACCTATGGTGGTCAAATCCCTTCCAATACGGCGTAGCCAATCATCAGCAACTATAGGCTCGGTGCTACTGGAAAACACCGGCGGCTGCAACCTCAGAAAACGGGCTAAGTTATCAACTGGTGGTGGTGGTGGTGGATTATTGTTGTTGTTGCCTTGGTTCTGAACTAAAAACTCCATCAGGGTATTCTGCTGCTGGATCAACTGAGTGAGCTCCGGTGGGAAAGCAAATCCGGGGTCACGTCTCGGAGGCATCTGATGGGTTTAGAGGGAAGATATCAGAATAGAACAGGGGTCTAATGAGGAAACACTACCCATATGCACATGAGACAAACACAAACATTTCACTCAATCAATCAAGCAAGGGCACACAAGTGGTCTAGAACTATCACAAAAGTGCTCAAATACTACTAAATACATGGGGGAATACTACTAATCATTTGGTGGTCATCTAGAAATTTTGATCGGTGGAAGACTCCATGATGTCTGCTCCAGCTTTGTCTTCAAAGTCATCCTCACTGGGGTCGGAGTTGGTGTCATCGATGATGATGTAGTTCTCTGGGCAAGTGGAATCGTCGTCTTCTCTTCCTGGTGCTGGATCTCCCATGAATACTCTGATCTTCTTAATCAAGTCATCATTTTTCTCCAATAGTGTCGCAATTTCCTCCTTGTATCCATCGCATGTAGACTTGAGTTCTTCTTCCAGCTCGGTGATCCTAGTCTTCGCCTTCTTCAACTCTATCATGTCTGCGCACATCTGATTCTCCTGGCGTCGAATGTGCTGGTTTAACTCCTGGATGAAAGCTGCAATGGATCTGTCCTTCTTGGTGCTAATCATCTCCCATTGCTCGTCTCGGCGCCCACATATCTGGTATATGGTGTCCTTGATATCCTTGTTGTAGAATTCTCCAATGCATCCCATGGTAATGTGGGCTGCCATGCTCTTGCCTAGACTCTAGGTGGGTGCTTCAAAAGAAAACTCTATGGGCTTAGAGGTTGGCGTGAACGTCCTTCCTGGAACTTGTACTTGAATCATCCAGCGCTCCTCTTCTGGTAAGGTGGCGTTGTACGTCCCGGTGAAGCTTGGTATTCCAATGTTCAAGTACCTAATGACTTCCTTCAAGTGGCGTCCAAAGGGTGTGTCTTCATCCGGCTGTGTAGACTTGTTCTTCAACTCCGCCATCCTAAAGAGTGGAAAATGGAGAGGAGTCGGAAATGAGTAGAGAAGAGTGACCTAGGGTTTATCTTAGTGGTCGTGTCCTACACTCAGCGTGTGCTTTGATACCATCTTGTAGCGACCCAACATCAGACGGTCAAGTCTCTGTGCTTCAGTGTCATCCCTGGATCGGTAATGCTGACACACACAGTACTTGAGGATTTATAACAGAGTAGCAATCACACACTTATTACATCGTATGTCTCAAAAGAGAACTTATTACAATAAATATGGCTTAAGGCCATCTAAATGATAACGGTGGAAGGCTTGGAAGATAAAGTGAGTTCATCAACTTCAACGGCATAGCTGAGCTGCACGGCAACGACCTAAGGAACCTTACTCCTCGTCTGAAAAGTCTGCAACATAATACGTTGTAGCCTGAAAACGGGTCAGCACATGGAATATGCTGGCAATATAACACAGTAGAGCAAGAACAGAATATCGCTATCACTACATGCACATTTGGCTGGTGGAAAGCTCTATGGTTATAGTTTTTGCGAAAAGCCAATTTTTCCCTACAACAAAGGAATAGATTTTAATTTAACTATCATGGTAGTTAAAACATTATTGAGAAGGTTCCTCCAACTCAATCCCAATTAAAAGTAATTATCAACCCAACATTATTAATTAAGAGTGATGAGATACTTAAGATACTCCAAGTACTAGATACTCAAGATTGTCCATAACCGGGGACACGGCTAACCATGATTAGATTGTACACTATGCAGAGGTTTGCGCATTTTTCCCCACAAGACTCGACCGCCTCCGTCAGATTTCTCGCACCACACGGTTGTAGGATCGAAAGTATGTCTAGAGGGGGTGATTAGACTACTTGACCAATTAAAAATCTATCATTTTCCCAATTTTAGTCTTTGGCAGATTTTAGCTATCTTAGCACGAGTCAAGCAATCTTAACACAATTCAAGCAAGCATGCAAAGAGTCTATGAGTAGCGGAAAGTAAAGCATGCAACTTGCAAGAATGTAAAGGGAAGCGTTTGGAGAATTCAAACGCAATTGGAGACACGAATGTTTTTGTCGTGGTTCCGATAGGTGGTGCTATCGTACATTCACGTTGATGGAGACTTCAACCCACGGAGGGTAACGGTTGCGCGAGTCCACGGAGGGCTCCACCCACGAAGGGTCCACGAAGAAGCAACCTTGTCTATCCCATCATGGCCATCGCCCATGAAGGACTTGCCTCACTAGCGGTAGATCTTCATGAAGTAGGCGATCTCCTTGCCCTTACAAACTCCTTGGTTCAACTCCACAATCTTTGTCGGAGGCTCCCAAGTGACACCTAGCCAATCTAGGAGACACCACTCTCCAAGAAGTAACCAATGGTGTGTTGATGATGAACTCCTTGCTCTTGTGCTTCAAATGATAGTCTCCCCAACACTCAACTCTCTCTCACAGGATATGGATTTGGTGGAAAGAAGATTTGAGTGGAAAGCAACTTGGGAAGGCTAGAGATCAAGATTCATATGGTGGGAATGGAATATCTTGGCCTCAACACATGAGTAGGTGGTTCTTTCTCAAAAAATGTGTATTGGAAGTGTAGGTATGTTCTGATGGCTCTCTCCATGAATGAAGAGTGGGTGGAGGGGTATATATAGCCTCCACACAAAAACTAACCGTTACACACAATTTACCAATCTCAGTGAGACCGAATTGAGAAACTCAGTCAGACCGATTTAGCAAACCTAGTGACCGTTAGGATTTTCGGTGGGACTGAGATGCAACTCGGTAGGACCGATATGGTTAGGGTTAGGGCATAACGTAATCTCGGTGTGACCGATTACACAAACTCGGTGGGACCGACTTTGGTAATAAGCTAACCAGAGAGTTGGTCAGGTAAACTCGGTGGGACCGATTTGCTCATTTCGGTGGGACCGAAATGTTACAAAAGGGAAACAGAGAGTTTACATTGCAATCTTGGTGGGACCGATCGCTCATCTTGGTAGGACCGAAACGTTACGAAGGGAAACAGATATATTACAACCCCATCTCAGTGTGACCGAGATCCCTATCGGTGAGACCGATTTGCCTAGGGTTTGTGGCAGTGGCTATGACATCTGAAACTCGGTGGTGCCGGATAGAAAGAATCGGTGGGGCCGAGTTTGACTTTTAGTTTAGGTCATATGTGGATGTGATAAGGTAGTTGAGGGTTTTGGAGCATATCACTAAGAACTATGAAGCAAGAACCTCATCAAGCAACCCCTCATCCCTCCTTGATAGTATTGGCTTTTCGTATAGACTCAATGTGATCTTGGATCACTAAAATATAAAATGTAGAGTCTTGAGCTTTGAGCTTGAGCCAATCTTTTTGTCCTTAGTATTTTGAGGGGTCCACTTTCCTCATCCATGCCATGCCATTCATTGAGCTTTTCCTGAAATATTAATCTTGGAATAGCACTAGCTCAATGAGCTATATGTTGTTAGGAATTACCAAAACCACCTAGGGATAGTTGCACTCTCAATCTCCCCCTTTTTGGTAATTGATGAAAACATATAGATCAAAGCTTCGACAAATGATACTAAGAGTGAAAAACATTGTTGCTTTGAGAAGTATGTGAAAAGCAAGAGCTCCCCCTAAATTTGTGCATAGTTTATGATATGCTTTGGACTGCAAATGCACAGAGAGTTAGGCTCATGGGTTACTCTTCCATGTCACATACATCTTGGTGGAGCGCTCAAAGTGATAATAATTAAATACATGCACTCATCACCAAGCAAAGTGAATGGTCATATAGGGATAAAATGATAATGTCATCCAACAAGCATTAAAGTAGCATATGATCAAACACACGTGATCATCCAAGTATCACGCAGACAGAAAGTATCTCAAACAAGCAAATAAAGTTCAACCACCAAAGCAAGAGAGAATAAAAAGCAACGCTCTCTCTCTCAGGCTTGGTCTTCAGGTGGTGGTGTCCGGATAACTCCAAGAACGAAGGCTTCAGTCGAAGTAGATGGAGCTGATGGAGTAGGTGTTGGAGCTGGTGGCACTGAAGCTGTAGCTGGTGCAGATGAAGTGGCTCTGGTGTCTGGAACTGGCACTGCAGCTGACCTCTGAGCTCTAGGCACTCTGGCAAATGCATCAGTGGTTGTCTTGCCCTTCCTCTCCTGCATATCATCCTGTCGGGTGGTAGGTGCGACATATGCCAACGGGTGGCTTATCTTTGTGGGAACCAGTAAGACGTCGCCGGTGCCTGGAAGCGGGATGAGGCGAAGACATGCTCGCCGGCGGATCTTACCCAGCTTCGGGGATCTCCGAGGAGATAACACCCCTACTGCTGCTCTGCGGGGTCTCCGCATGCTCACTAGATGAATCGAGTAGCTACACAACGCTCCTTGAGCTGTTTTGGGGGAGGAGGAGGAAGAAAGGGCACGGCTAGCCTGCTTCTTCTCCTTGTATGGTATCTAGAACTAGCGGGGGGCCGAACCCTTTGCATGGGTGCCCCGGGGGGTTTATATAGGCCTACCCCCCGGGGGTACAATGGTAATCCGGCTGGGCGCGGGGCCCAGCCGTCTGTGACTGCACTCGCCGGCTTCTGCGCCGACTGCTGGGGCCCGCCGGCTGGTGGGTCCCGCCGGCTGCCAACTCCTTGGTCACTGTGGCTTCATCTTGCTGACGTGAGCTTCATCGTGGTAAGCGCGGCTACAGTACCGCCGCCTGCCGGGTGATCGTTGTAGCCTTACCGCGTCTTGTCTCCTTAATGGGGCGTCCTCTGCGAGGGAAGCGGCGGGCCGGCTGACGGAGCCGGCTCCGTCTTGGGCCGGCTGGTTGGAAGCGCGGCCGCCTTCGGCCGTCTCCCTGCTCTAAGGGGCCCACCGCCTGTGGGCCACGCTGGCGACCCGTCGTGGGTGACGCCAGGGTCAACATGGCAACAGTGCTGCACCGGACGGGTCATGCCTACCTCGTACGGCGCACTATGCCAGGCGTGCTCCGGGATTCGGGGGTGGCAGGCTCTTCTGTAGCCACGCCCCGTCGCACCACCGTTAGGTGGGTGCAAACTTTGTGGGTACGGTCTTGACTACTTTATGGGGAGCCAGCTTGAAGGAGTCGGCTTTCTCGTAGCCGGCTTCTTGTAGTCGGCCCTCTCATGAAGGTTGAAGTCGGACCGCCTTCCCAAAGCCGGCCTAGATCGCAGCCGGCGGGGGGAAGGTGGCCCCGTGTCTTGGATTCTTGAGAGCCGGGCAGGCTCGTAATTTTTGCAGAAGTGCCAGGGGAAGCCGGCTAGGCTACCCATGGCCATTTACTCCGACAGTAGTCCCCGAAGCTGATCGAGCTCCGAGGTGAACAAGGGGACGAGAAGCTTGGTCAGCTTCCTATCCCGGAGAGCCGGCTTCGCGGGCGTACGCCGACTTCTGATAACCCGTGTAAGCGGGAGGAGAGGGGGCCTGCATGCTGACCACGGGCCCTCTCGCGGCCACGTGGCGGCAGGATTCTGCGAGCGCACGCGCCCGATGGGACGCCGCCGCAGGCCCGGGCCCGCCACTCGCGAGCCTCGGTCCGGGCGCGGATCTCCCGTGGCCCACAGGGCCGCTCGCCTTCTCAAGGCAGTTTCGCCTCGCCATTAAGGATCGGTAATCGTGGGGCGTGGGAAGTGGGCACGATCGACCCCCACGCTTCCCCACGCCACGCCTCCGTCACGTGAGCCTATAAGTAGGGGGAGGAGAGGGAGCGACAGAGGTTCGCGCGCTCCCTCCCACTCCGTCCCTCCTAGCCCTCGTCTCCTTACTCTCGCTGCCGCCGCAGCCTCCTCCTCAACGCCGTCGCGTCTCCACGCCACCTCGTCGCCATGGCATTGTCAAGCTCTTGGGACAGCTCCAACGTCCATGAAGATCACGTGGAGTTCCTTCGCCAGACCCGGCGCCTGCCCGGCGCCAACCGCGTTCAGGTCCGTCTGGCGCCCGAGAGGGAGATCTCACCGGCGCCGGAGGAGGGCGAGCGGGTCGTCTTCTGCTCGCACTGCCTGCGCGGCTTCGGCCTCCCAGCGAGCGGGTTTCTTCGTTCCTTCCTCGACTTCTACAACCTCCACCCGCATCACCTCACGCCCAATGCGGTGATGCTGCTATCGGCCTTCGTCTCCCTCTGCGAAGGCTTCTTGGGGCTGCTCCCCACGCTGGAGCTCTGGGGAGAATTCTTCCAGAGCAAGCTCGGCACGGTCGTCGCCGGCGTGCCCGCCCCCTGCGGAGCCTTCATCGCCATGAGGAGGGCGAGCGAGAACAATCCGTTTCCGCCCATCCCCCTAATCCAGTCGGTGAAGGTCTGGCAGAGATCTTACTTCTATGTGAAGAACGTCGCCGAGCAAGAAGACTACATCAACTTGCCGGCTTATGTAGCCGGCCCGCCGGCTGGGAGGCAGCCCTCGTGGAGCTTCCGATCCCGGTCGTTGTCTCCGGCCGGGAACGCCACCATCTCCCGGCTTCGGGTGCTCATTCAGTCGGAAGGCCTGCGCGGGGCCGACTTGGTGGCTGCCTTCGTGGAGCGCCGGATCCTTCCTCTCCAGAGCCGGCCCCACATGATGTGTCAGATGAGCGGCCGGTTCGACCCAAGCCGGCTCAGCACATGGGAGATGCCCCACGCGGAGGTGGCGCTTATGGTTAATTACATCGCCAATTGCAAGCTCAGCGGGGACTGGCAGTACGGCAAGGCGCCGTACTCTCGCGCGAATCCTCCCCCCGTGGTAAGCTTCTCTCTTTATCCTCTTTTTCGTCGTCAGCCGGCTTCGCGACGGCCGGCTTCTGACCTTCCGGCTCTCTGTGCAGAACCCTCTTCTCCCGCCGCCGGCTGGGGCGGCAGGGATCGAGCGCCAATACGTCCCCGACCGCACGGTGGATGATGTTGACGACCCGGACTTGGGGGCGGCCGCCATGGAGGACGCTGTCGTGGGGGACAGCGCCGAGCCCGGAGGCTCGAAGTTCACCGCGAGCTTCGAGGACTGGCCGGACGACTTTGAAGCCGAAGTCGTTCCGCGCCGCCAGCCGGCGGCCGATCAACAGGGCGCCGGCTCGTCCGTCGCGCCGGCTGCCGGCGGCGCGCAGAAACGTCGGGCCGCTCTAGGCCTCTTCGGCAGCCGGCCGAAGAAGTCCAAGCCCTCCGCCGCGGCGACAAAGCGAGAAGAGGCGGCCGCGAAGGCGGCCCGCTTCCGCAAAGCCGTGAAACAGCCCCAGGCGGTCTCGGCGTAAGTTTTTAACCGCTTGCCGTAGTCTCGTCGTTGTTCTTTTTTCTTCAAATGCACTCTTAGCTTTCTTCGTTTGCTGGACAGGGCGCCGCTTTCTCTCGAGCGGGGCCCAGGCGGCTCCGTCGTGGGGCCGGCTGTAGGTTCTTCGAGCTCCCGCTGCGTGGACCCCCGCGCCGATCTTAGGGAGGCCACAGAGCGGAACGCCCGCGAAGCGCGGGAGGAGCGCGAGGCGGCGGAGGAGGCGGCCGCCCAGGCGGCAAAGGGGCAGGCCGAAGCCGTAGCCAAGGCCCAGAAGGAGGCGGCTCCTGCAGAGACGGAGGCGGAAAGCTCGCGCAGCCAGCCTCCGCTGCTTGCCGTTCCCCTCCGAGCCGTGGCCCCCAACACCTCGTTGCCCATGGCGGAGGAGATCATCCAAGACCCGCCGCTGTTGGAGAGGGAGGAGGAGCCCGTGGTCTTGGCCGGGAGAATGCCGCCTGCGGCGCCAACCGGGGCGGGCCAAGGCAGTCGATCGCCAGCGACGCCGGAGGAGCCGGTCGGAGGTGAGCCAGGGAGCCGGGCCGGCCTCAAGGTGCAGCTGGCGACGGGCCGGCGTGCTGAAGGAGGCGCCGCTCCGCCGGAGTTGCACCGAGTCGCGGGCGCAGGCCAGCCGGCAGGAGATCTAGAGGTGGCCAGCTCCGCCGTGTCCGAGTGGACTCTCATCGGGGGGACCGGCGAGCTAGAAGTAGCGGCTCAAGGGGTCCGGAGCCGGCTACGAGCTCAAGCCGCCCTGCTGCAGCAACTCAACCAAGAGTTCTCGTCGACACGAACCTCTGTCCGGGTAAGTCCTTCGCTCTTGGCTGCTTTGCTTTCTTGATTTCTTCCGTGGGTGTAGTCCCCGAGATTCGGGCCGACTGCTGCGCAGTCGGGTTGGATCTTTCTCGACGGCCACCTTACTTTGCTTTCTTTCTAAACTTTCAGGAATACCACAACCTTCGTGTTGCCTCCTTCGACTCCCAGGCTCGAGAGCTGAGCCGGCAGACCAACGACCTGGCCGACAGCCGAAGTAAGTACTTGGTTTGTTTGTCTCCTGTGGGGGCGCGCCAGCGCACCCACTGGGTGTAGTCCCCGAGATTCGGGCCGACTGCCGCGCAGTCGGGTCGAATCTTTCTTGACGACTCCTTTCTTATTGATTTTTCTTCTTCTTTGCCTTCAGGGGCCAACGCCGACTTGAGGAAGGAGCTTGGCGAAGCGAAGGCCGCCCTTTTCGCCAAAGAGGCCGAGTGCACTGCCTTGGCCCAAGAATGGGATCGCCTGGCCAAGAAGCTGGCCGACCAAGAGGAGAGCCACAAAACGGCCCTTCAGGCGGCGAAGGAGAGCGAAGCCGCCGTGCTGGCGGAGTATGAGATAGCGGCGGCGACCTGGTCCGAGACCCGGCGAGGCCTGGAGGAAGGCTACGGCCGGATTGAAGACTTGATCGACGGTAAGCTGCTTTCCACGGCCTTCCCCCGTCCCTTGCCGTCTGGGTTTTTTTGACTTATCTTGGACTGCTGCTTGTTGTTTCTTGCAGATTACTTCCCGGGCTACTCCGTCTTCGCTGCCCAAACCATCGAGGCTCATGGCGAAGCGCGCCGTCAAGCGGGGGCCGACATTGCGCCGGAAGCAAACCGGACCCTTGAGGAGCAGCTTCTGGCTGACCAGGCGCGGCTGCAGCCGGCCCACCGGATGCTCCGCCGGCTCCAACGTGCGGGGGCGCAGGTGCTGGCCGCCCTCTGGCCTGGCGAGACGATCCCCCGCACCCCGAGCCGAACTGCCGACTGGCTGGAAGTCGCAGTCGGACGCTTCGAGGCTTGGAAGGCGTCAGCGGCCCACCTCGGAGCCAGGCGGGCGTTGGAATTCGTACGGGCTTGGTACCCAGGACTGAGCCTGGACCAGCTGCGTACTTGGCGGATGGAGGCCGACGCGGAGCTGGAGGAGGTGAGGCCGGCTATCACCCAGCGAGCTTCAACGATCGCCGAGTGCACCGACATCAGCGTTTTCGCACCCGAAATCGATGATGACGGTGTCGCGCAGCCGGAGGAGTGGTTCGGGCTGAACCCGGCGGTGGGCGAGGACTCGGCGGAGGAGATCGCCTCCAGCGACGAGGGCGAAGAGGACGAAGACGACGACGGCGAAGACATCGAGCCGGCTGGTGGAACAACCAGCCGACCTCAGGCCGACCGTGCCTCCAGCAACGAGGCGCGTGGAAGCGCGCCCTCTGCGGGAGGCGGCGACCAAGCCGAAGTTCGTCAGCCGGCCGCTCCTTCAGCCGGCGCGACCGTCTCTGCCAACCAGTCGGCCGCTCCGCCAGCCTGACCTGCCGTCTTTATCTTTCCTGCTTTGTTGTCTTTGAACAATCTTTGTTAAGTTTCGCAGTTCCACCCACTGGGGGTGTATCCAAACTATGTTGAATGCTGGCCTCTTGGAGGTCTTTTTATGTAAATATTATCACGCGCATGTTTGGTTTCCATTCACGTATGCTTGTTTGTCCTTAGGCTTTTCCTTTGCCGCCTTCCCTCCTTGGGGAGGCAAGTACTTGAGCTTTCTTGGATTTAAAGTAAAGTGAATGGAAACCGGCCGGCCGGCTACTCTGGTAGCCGGTCGGCGGTGCAGGAAAAACCGGCTTTGTTATATTAGTCCGTTAGTCCCTAGCCGTTTTTCGTGTGGGCGGTCGTTCCTACCTTTAACCCTTGCCAGCCGGACAGCCGGTTCTTCGAACTTCGACTTTGGCAAGGGAAGGCTTGAGAGCCGGCACACTACTTGTCTGACTGCGGGTAGGACTTCTAATATAACTTCAGTCGGCCAGTCCCCGAGCCGACTAGTCGGACTCGGTGCCGGATGGAATAAGTAAATGATACGACAAGCATGACATTTTCATTCATAAAATAAGGGATGGCAGTCCCCGAGCCCTCCTCGGGGAGCCTATTGTCTTGTACTTAATACAAAAGTTAGCACGATACATACTGCCTTTCAACTGTAAAATCTTCGAAGGAGGTTGGCGTTCCATGGCCGTTCTGACTCCTTGCCGGAGTCGTCTCTCTTGCGTGCCTTCGGCTTCTGTGCGTCGATCAAGTAGTAGGAGTCGTTGCCTAGAGCTCTGCTGATGATGAAAGGGCCTTGCCAAGGGGCTGAGAGCTTGTGCTGGCCGGCTGTTCGCTGGATCAGCCGGAGCACAAGGTCGCCCTCTTGGAAAGATCTTGGCCTGACCTTCCGGCTGTGCTAGCGGCGTAAACCCTGCTGGTAAATGGCAGACCGGCTGAGGGCTAACAGCCGGCTTTCTTCTAGCAGGTCGACGTCGTCTTATCGTGCTTCCTTGGCCTCCGCTTCCGTGTACATGGTTACTCGAGGCGAGTCGAATTCGATGTCAGTTGGGATGACCACCTCGGCGCCGTACAGAAGGAAGAAGGGGGTGAAGCCGGTTGACTTGTTGGGTGTAGTGCGCAGACTCCAGAGGACAGCCGGCAGCTCATCGAGCCAACAGCCGGCCGAGCGCTCCAGAGGTACAACCAATCGGGGCTTGATGTCGGAGAGGATGAGGCCGTTGGCTCGCTCGACCTGGCCGTTTGACTGCGGATGGGCGACGGACGCTAAGTCCAGCCGGATGCCTTGGGCTACACAGAAACGTGCCAAGGCTCCTTTGGCGAAGTTCGTGCCATTGTCGGTGACGATGCTGTGCGGCACGCCATACCGAGTTGTTATGTCTGCGATGAAGGTCACGGCAGTTGGCCCATTCAGCTTCTTGATCGGCTTTGCTTCGATCCACTTGGTGAACTTGTCCACGGCGACGAGCAGATGCGTCATGCCGCCGCGCGCCGTCTTGAATGGGCCCACCATGTCCAGTCCCCAAACGGCAAAGGGCCAAGTGAGGGGAATGGTCTTGAGTGCCGAGGCCGGCATGTGTTGCTTGGAGCTGAAGAGCTGGCATCCCTTGCAATGCTTGACTAGTTCTTTGGCGTCGTCCAAAGCAGTCGGCCAGAAGAAACCATGGCGGAAGGCTTTGGCGACAAGTGATCTTGAGGCCGCATGGTGGCCGCACTCTCCTTGGTGAATGTCTGCGAGGATTGCAATGCCCTTCTCTTGCTGGACGCATCGCTGGAGGACTCCGGTGATGCTGCGCTTGAGTAGTTCTCTGTTGACGATTGTGTACGCTCCGGCTCGACGCTGGACTTGTCTTGCTTCTGTTTCGTCAGCCGGCAGGTCTTGGTTCACTAAGAAGTTGAGGATGGAATGAGCCCAAGACGGATCCAAGATTTCTTCTACTGCCAAAGTGGCTACTGCCACTAGGGTGGGCGGGCTGGGCGGTAAGGTGCTGGAGTCGGCCGCCGGCTGTAGTGCTGGTGCAGTCCCCGGGCCGGCTACCGCAGTCCCCGAGCCGGCTGCCGAAGTCCCCGGGCCGGCTACAGGGGTCTTGAGGTCGGCTACTTGATTCTTTGAGCCGGACCTGGCCGCATCGGGGTCAGGCGGCACGAAGATGGAATCGGATTCCAGAGACGGCTTGATAGACGGCTTGAATAGGCGTTGTAGAGCGACGCCGGTTGGAATTGCTTGCCGGGTGGAGCCTATTCGGGCCAAGGCATCGGCTGGCTCGTTGTCGGCTCGAGGTACGTGGAGGAACTCGCACCCTTCAAAGTATCCGCTGAGTTGTTGGACCAGGAAACGGTAGCTCGCCATGTTCGCGTCCTTGGCGTCCCAGTCACCGAATGACTGCTGGACTACCAGGTCCGAGTCGCCATAACATAGGATCCGGCGAATGCCAAGCTCTTTGGCAAGCCGGAGCCCGTGTATGAGCGCCTCGTACTCGGCCACATTGTTAGAGGCGGCGAAGTGGATCTGTAGCGCGTATTTGAGCTTGTCGCCTTTGGGAGAGGTAAGGACGATGCCGGCTCCCAAGCCGGTGCGCATCTTGGACCCGTCGAAGTGCATGCGCCAATGGGTGGAGTCCGGAGCCGGCGGCAGGTACTGGGTCTCGGCCCAGTCGACGAGGAAGTCGGCCAGCGCTTGGGACTTGATGGCGGTGCGGGGCTGGTAGAAGATTGTGTAAGGGGCCAGCTCGATTGCCCATTTCGTGACCCGGCCGGATGCATCCCGGCTGCCTATGATCTCGGCTAGCGGGGCAGTGCATACGACCGTGACGGGATGCTCTTGAAAGTAGGGCTTCAGCTTCTTGGCGGTGAAATACACGCCGTAACACATCTTTTGGTAGTGCGGGTAGTTCTGCTTTGAGGCGGACAGCACCTCGCTCAAATAATACACCGGCCTCTGGACCGGCTGGGTTCGGCCTTCTTCCGGGCGCTGGACTACGATGACAGTGCTGACCACCCGGCTGGTTGCAGCGATGTAAAGGAGCATGGGCTCTTTCTCAGTCGGCGCTGCGAGGACAGGCGGCGTGGCTAGCATCTTCTTCAACTCGTGGAAAGCTTGGTCGGCCTGGTCGTTCCACTCGAAGTGAGTGCTCTTCTTCATGAGGCGGTAGAGGGGGAGGGCCTTTTCTCCGAGCCGGCTCATGAAGCGGTTCAAGGAGGCTAAGCACCCGGTGAACTTCTGAATGTCTCGAAGCTTGGTGGGGATCGCCATTCTGTCGACGGCCTTGATCTTCGCTGGGTTGCATTCGATGCCGCGTTCGGAGACCAGGAAGCCTAGGAGCTGGCCGGCTGGCACCCCGAACACGCATTTCTCGGGGTTGAGCTTGATTTGGAACCGGCGCAGGTTCTCAAATGTTTCCTTGAGGTCTTCCAGCAAGGTGCCACACTTCTCCGTCTTCACCACGATGTCGTCCACATAAACGTGGGCATTCCTGCCGAGCTGCTTGAGGAGGCACTTCTGCATGCAACGCTGAAAGGTGGCGCCGGCATTTCTCAAGCCGAATGTCATAGTCAGGTAGCAGAAGGCTCCGAACGGCGTGATGAAGGCGGTCTTCAGGCGGTCATCCGGGTCTAGCTTTATCTGGTGATATCCAGAGTAAGCATCCAAAAAACTCAACAGCTCGCATCCGGCTGTGGAGTCTATCACTTGGTCTATCCTTGGCAGGGCGAAAGGATCTTTGGGGCAGGCCTTGTTGAGGCTTGTGTAGTCTATACACATGCGCCACTTGTTATTCTTCTTCAACACAAGGACTGGATTGGCGAGGAGCCACTCTGGAAAGAAAACTTCCATGATGAACCGGCCGCCAAGAGCCGGGCTATCTCCTCCCCTACAATCCTGCGCTTCTCCTCTGACAGCCGGCGAAGGGGTTGTCTGACCGGCTTCCGCCTTCTCGAACATGCAGTTTGTGCTCGGCGAATTTCCTCGGAACACCCGGCATGTCCTTGGGGGACCATGCGAAGATGTCCCGATTCTCACGGAGGAAATCGGAGCTCGCCTTCCTATTTGCTGTTCAGGTTTGCCCCGATGACGGCAAACCTCTCCGGACGCTCGGGGTCAAGAGGTATCTTCTTTCGTCTCCTTGGCCGGCTGAAAAGACCCTTGAGTGTCATGCTCCTTGGGGTCGGGGGACACGGCCGACTGCTTGCCGGCTATGGCCACGACTCGGTCCAGCATCTTCTTCTCTTCGCGATCACAAGGGACTCGGCCAGCCGGCTGCTGGCCGCGGCGCACTCGGAGGACTTCTTGTAGTCGCCGGCTACGGTGATGACGCCTTTGGTGCTTGGTATCTTCATCTTGAGGTATGCATAGTGGGGAACCGCCATGAATTTGGCCAAGGCAGGTCGGTCGGCCCAGCAATGCATGGTAAGGGCTCTCCAGGTCCACCACCTCAAACCAGATCGCTTCCCGGCGGAAATGCTCCTTGTCCCCAAAAAGTACATCAATCTTGAATTTGCCAATGGGGGCGCAGGACAGGCCGGGTACGATGCCGTGGAACACTGTCCGAGTGGGCGTGAGCTGTTTTGTCTTGACGTTCAACTTCTCCAGGGTGTCACGATACAAGATGTTGATGCTGCTCCCGCCGTCTATCAATACACGAGAGAAGCGGGCGGCGCGTCTGTCCGTTGCAAGGGTGGCTTCCAGGACCAAAGCATAAGAGCCGGGAGACGGCATCACCTCCGGGTGGTCGGCCCGGCTCCAGCTGATGGGCTTTTCTGACCAATGCATGTGTTCAGTGGGGTTGGCAGCGACCACACCGACTTCCTGGTGCTCTCGGCGTTTGCTGCGCCGGTCTTCGGGCTGGCTGGTGAAGACGACGTAGGTTGCTTGCTCATCAGGGAAATCGTCATGCACGGCTCCGACTGCGGGCCGAGCGGCCGGAGGCGGCGGAGGCGGAGGCGGTGGGCCGGCAGGCGGGGGCGGCAAGAGCCCCTCGCCCTTAGAGATTCGGGTGAGCCAGTTGCACTTCCGGGTCGTGTGGTTGGACGGCTTCGCGCCGCTGTGGAACTTGCAAGGGGCGTCGAGGGTTTTCTTGTAAGAGAAGGCGGGCTGCCAAGCCGGCCTGCTGCCCTTGGGCTTCTTGGGCGCCGGTCGTTCTTCAGGCGGCGCGTCTTCGACCGTGGCCACCTGCCGGCTAGCGGGAGGCGGCGCAGGGCCCTTGCGCTTGTTGTCGTTCGAGTTGGGGTGTCGGCCGGGCTCTCCAGCCGGCGTCTTGGGCGCCGGGTTGAGCACCTTCCCGGATGCGTCTACCCGAAGCTCGGTCTTCATCGAGGAGTCGGCGGTGGCGTACTTGTCCGCTATGTCCAGAAGCTCGTCGAGAGTAGCCGGCTCGTCGCAGAGGAGCTTGTGCTTGAGGAGGGTGCCTTCTCGGCATCCGGCTGTGAAGTACTCTATGGCTTGTACCTCGTGCACCCCTTCACAGGAGTTGCGGAGCTCGGCCCAACGCGTGAGGTAATCGCGAGTGGACTCGGCGGGGCCTTGCACGCACAAGGAGAGCTGTCTGGGCTTGGGAGCCCGCTTGTAGGTGCTGGTGAAGTTGCGGATGAAGGCTTCTGTGAAGTCCAGCCAGCTATTGATGCTACGCGGTTTGAGGCTGTTGAGCCAAGTCCGCGCCGTGCCTTGCAGCATGAGGGGCACGTACTTCATGGCGACTCGCCGGTTGCCGTTGGCTATGCTAACTGCGGTGGAGTAGTCGATCAACCAATCTTCCGGCTTCACGGAGCCGTTGTACTTGGGCGTGTCTCTTGGGAGCGAGAACCCTTTGGGAAAGGGCTCGTCGCGGATGCGGGGGCCAAAGCAAGGCGGGCCGACATTGTCTTCTTCTTCCAATGCCAGGGATCGTGCCAGGCGGTCGAGCCGATGGCGGGCGTCGTTCTCGCCGATTCCTTCGCGGCGGCCCAGTCGGCCGCTGAGAGTCGGGTGCGCCACTGGCGGTGAGGCGGGATATCTCTCTCCACGGGGCGGAGGCGGAGGCGGGTCGCCCCGCCACTCCATGGCTCGGGGATAACCGTCCGCGTCCCGCTCGATGGAGATCCGGGTCCGGCGGCGGCTGGTAGCCGGCTCCTTCTCGCGTCGCGCGCGGGTATCGCTCTTAGTCGGCGTCCGGGACGTCGCGCCGTGCTCTCGGCGCGGGGGAAGGCTTTCCGCGTGAGCGTCGGCTTCGTGCCGCTGCGTGGCGGCGTCGATCAACTTCTGGATGCGCCGGGTCATGTGGGGAAGGTCTTCGGGCTCCAGGCCGTCCAGCTCGTCTACGGCCGCCTGGGCGGCACGCAAGTTCTCGAGCGGAGTGGCATAGACCGGGCGGTCGACTCCCAGCGCGTCGGCGATGACGGCGCCGCGTTGCTTGACAAGGCCGGCCCGGCTTGGCCCGCTCGGGGCCGGCGTGCCAAAGGCGGCGCGGTCAGCCTCGCGCCGGTAGGCCTCAGTGAGGCGTCTTACGGAGGCCAGCCTCCGGCCCTCTGCGAGGAGGGCGAGGCGGCGTGCTTCCAGGGCTTCGTCGTCAGCGTCGGCCGGGAGAGGAGCGGACAGGTCGTGGGCCGCCGCGCGCGAGGCGTCGCGGGCGCTCTCGTCGGCCGGGCCGCTGTGGCCGACAACCATCACTTCGGTGGCGATAGCATCGTGGCCGTCGGCTCGGGGAAGCGGGTCGTTGTAGATCGCGACGTTGGCGGGGAAGGCGCCGTAGGAGGCCGTGTCGGAGTCGACAGGCATCGGGTCGGTGGAACCAACCGACTCCAGGTCCGCAGCGGGCTCGCTGGAGACATGGAGCTGGCCGAGAAAGTTGGCGAGGCGGTCAGCACCCGCATCGGAGGCGAGCTCGTCGGGGAGATCGGCGAGGCCGCTTGCCGCACAGATGCTGGTGACGCCTTGCAGCGCGTCGCGGCAGGCGCCATCGGGCGTGCCGGGCTGGCTACGCTCGCTGGGGAGGAAGAGGGTTCCCATCCAGAATAGGTCTCCGGACGACGGTGCGCCTGGCCCCACGGTGGGCGCCAAACGTCGGGTGGTAGGTGCGACATATGCCAACGGGTGGCTTATCTTTGTGGGAACCAGTAAGACGTCACCGGTGCCTGGAAGCGGGATGAGGCGAAGACATGCTCGCCGGCGGATCTTACCCAGCTTCGGGGCTCTCCAAGGAGATAACACCCCTACTGCTGCTCTGCGGGGTCTCCGCATGCTCACTAGATGAATCGAGTAGCTACAGAACGCTCCTTGAGCTGTTTTGGGGGAGGAGGAGGAAGAAAGGGCACGGCTAGCCTGCTTCTTCTCCTTGTATGGTATCTAGAACTAGCGGGGGGCCGAACCCTTTGCATGGGTGCCCCGGGGGGTTTATATAGGCCTACCCCCCGGGGGTACAATGGTAATCCGGCTGGGCGCGGGGCCCAGCCGTCTGTGACTGCACTCGCCGGCTTCTGCGCCGACTGCTGGGGCCCGCCGGCTGCCAACTCCTTGGTCACTGTGGCTTCATCTTGCTGACGTGAGCTTCATCGTGGTAAGCGCGGCTACAGTACCGCCGCCTGCCGGGTGATCGCTGTAGCCTTACCGCGTCTTGTCTCCTTAATGGGGCGTCCTCTCTGAGGGAAGCGGCGGGCCGGCTGACGGAGCCGGCTCCGTCTTGGGCCGGCTGGTTGGAAGCGCGACCGCCTTCGGCCGTCTCCCTGCTCTAAGGGGCCCACCGCCTGTGGGCCACGCTGGCGACCCGTCGTGGGTGACGCCAGGGTCAACATGGCAACAGTGCTGCACCGGACGGGTCATGCCTACCTCGTACGGCGCACTGTGCCAGGCGTGCTCCGGGATTCGGGGGTGGCAGGCTCTTCTGTAGCCACGCCCCGTCGCACCGCCGTTAGGTGGGTGCAAACTTTGTGGGTACGGTCTTGACTACTTTATGGGGAGCCGGCTTGAAGGAGTCGGCTTTCTCGTAGCCGGCTTCTTGGAGTCGGCCCTCTCATGAAGGTTGAAGTCGGACCGCCTTCCCAAAGCCGGCCTAGATCGCAGCCGGCGGGGGGAAGGTGGCCCCGTGTCTTGGATTCTTGAGAGCCGGGCGGGCTCATAATTTTTGCAGAAGTGCCAGGGGAAGCCGGCTAGGCTACCCATGGCCATTTACTCCGACACATCCTGAAGTTGCTCCACAACAGACTGGATCTCAGTTACCTTCACATCCAAGTCATAGAACTTTTGCTCCACGATCCTTTCCAGGCTCTCCTGGTTTTGAGTCAGGGTGGCTAGTCCCTTCTCAATCCTCAGAGTGGAGGCAATCAAGTAGCCAAGATGATCTTGCTTGCTCTTCAGAAGATACTGAGATGCTTCTTCAGTAGTTGGCATCCTTGCAGCCTTTTCAGCCTTTGCCTTCTCCTTCTTGGCTTGTGCGTGCACACAAGATGGTTCATTTTCATCCATCACCACAGTGTTGTCCTCAAATTCTTGGTAGATGGGCAGGTGCTCCTTGTTCAGCAGATGTGCCAGTGCCCATCTTGGAGTTAATCAGCTCCTGGATCTGTGGGGCATACCCACAACTCCTCTTCTGATCTGCAGCTGTCCTCTTTATGGTTTCCACTATGAGGCTCATGACTTTGTACTTCTGTGGGACATCAAAGATGTGAAGCAAATTTATTGCATGGCCTCTGATCATCTTGTGATCTCCTGACTTTGGTAAGAGAGTGTGCCTGAGGATCCAGTTCATAGTTGGCAATCCTGACAGAAGGTAATGTACAGATCCAAACTTTTGTGTCTCAAGAGCAGCATCTGGGATCTCCTTGTACATGTGTGCCATGGTGTTGTGATCCTTCTTCTTCTTGGCATAGACATCCAAGTCATCTTCACTCTCTTTTGGGGCATTGATCAACTTAGCCCATTCTGCAACTGTTGACCGGTACCTCGTACCTTCAGACATCCAGACAATCCTTCCATCTGGGTAGAAGTGAGCTGTGGAGTAGAACTGCATGATAAGCTCATCATTCCATTTTGTGAGCTTCTAAGCCACAAACTCATCAACTCCACAAGCCCTGAAACTGTCATACACACCTGGATAGTGTTCATCATTCTCCCTGTTGTACTCCCAGTCGACCCATCTCATGTCACACACTATGGGCTTCTTGTCAAGCAACACTGTCTCATAGAAATCCTGATGTTCTTTGGTATGGAACATGTAGTCCACAGCAGTTCTCCTTCTGGTGGCATATGGATCTGACTCTCTCCATAGCCTCAATCCCGAGTCCTTCCTGATCTTCATGTTCTCAGCTACTGGATGAGCATCATTGTGATCTAGAATTTTTGGCTTCAACTTCCTCAAGATATGTGACTCATCATCTTCTTCTTCCATTTTAGCTTCAGGCACTGGGGCCTTATTCTTCTCCTCGGCAGGGATGTTCCTGGTGCTCCTCTTTGGTTTTGGCTTTGGAGCTGGAGCAGCAACCTTAGGAGCAGTCTTAGGCTTAGGATGGAACAGCCCCTGCCCTGATGGCATCACCCATAAGCTTCTGAGCTTTGGGTGCTGGTGCAGCATCTGCTTCCTCTTCCTCTTTAGAATCTCTCATGATTGAAGATCTTCCAAGCACTCTGGCAGTGGTCTTCTTGACCCTCTCTTTCCTCTTCTTCCCTTCCGCAGCAGCTTCTTTGGGTTCAGATTCCAAAGGTACTTGAGTAGAGGCTCTGGCTTTAGACATTGGCTGTCTTCCTGCTGGCCTCTTGGTCTTCAGACCTGGCTTAGTTGCAGCAGCAGTGCTATATTCCTTTTTAACCACTTTCTTCTTGGAAGTGGCCTCATCCTCAACTGCCACATAGTCTTCATCCTCAGATTCAGAAGTTTTCTTCTTTCTGGCCCTGGTGGCAGCTTTGGGTAAGTTGCTTGGGGTGCTCCTGCTACCATCATCTGAGCTGCTAGAGGGACTAGTGCCCTCACTCAAGTGAACCTGCTCCTCTGACTTGTTCTGGCTGTCACTCTGATCAGACATATTGCAAACACTGACAGCAGACCCTGTGAATAGATATAGATGAGATAGAGTGGATGAGCATCACAAAATACAGAGGTTTTTGCAAAAGAATGAATTAAAAACTTAGTTTTAGTTTTCCACAGAAAGAATTTCGGATCAAACGATTTGTAAACTCGGTGATACCGAAGCAGCTTTTGGAACCTAAACTAGTGAACTCGGTCAGACCGAGTCACAGTTTGGTGGCACCGAGACTGCTAGGGTTTCACAAAGTCCTGAACTGGGTCACACCAGTTTGCAATTCTCGGTCAGACCGATAATCACATGTGCAATGGCCTGAGCCGAATCGGTGGTACCGAGTTACACAACTCAATGGGTCCGAGATGGTTTCGGCGGAAACCTAACCCTAAATTCTCAATTTATGACTAAACTATGGAGTGTTTTCAATGGATAGAATGATCTCAATCGTGGCAAGATACATGGTGAACACAATGTGCTAGGAATCAGATAAGGATAGCATAGTGATCGAGTTCATACCCTAGTTCGGCAATGAACTCGCTACGGCGGCAACGGCGGAGATGATCCCGTTGACGGCGGCGGAGACCAGCGACAAGAGGCGGCTGGCAATGAGGAGGACGATCTGGAGACCCTGGAGGCAGAGCAGGCTAAGCGCGAGTCGAGGAAGTTTGGAAAGTTTTCCAAAATTTGACCCATGGATATATATAGCCCGACCCTGTCGGTGTGACCGAGTGGAACAACTCGGAGGCACCGAGATTCATAACTTCAAGCAGTTACTGAAACTCGATGTGACCGAAAAGTTTGAATCGGTTGCACCGAGGTTGAAAACCTAGATCGACTTAGTGATTTCGGTATGATCGAAATGGGTGAATCGGTCAGACCGAAACGCACAAAGAAGTTTTGGAAGTTTAAGTCTATGACGAATCGGAGACTCCGAGTGCTCCTCACACAGAGTGGTTCGAATCTGACTTGATCAAATTTTGTGATGCAGCATGAATAGATTTTGAGACGAGAAAAGCATAGATATCTAGAGAAGGTTCTTAGGCATTCTTGTCCATCCACTTGGCCAAAAGAAAAAAGAAACCAATCAATCAAAACAACAAGTGGATGTCCTCGAATGAGTAAATTATGCAACCAACATGCTCACACAATAAAATGGAAATTGAAATGTGTGGCAAATCATGCACAAACAATTCTAGCATCTATCAAGCAATTGGCGATGACTAGGTCATCTATATATGAGTATATTGACTTAGGAGTCAAATGAGAACATTTGATCATAGGTCATACTCATCGTTTAAGCACAAGTGGGGTTACCACTTTTACATAAAGCGTTGTTGTGTTCACACCATTAGAGTTGCTTTAACTCAATTGTTAGAGTAAAGCTCCCCCTAGATGTGAGATCCCCCCTAAGAGGGATGAACTAACCTTGGGTTTTGTCGATGATGACTTCATGTAGATGTTGAAGATGTGGATGCTCAATGTTGATGTAGATCATTTGGAGCTATCCTTTGGAGTGAGTTGCACTTTCAATACCTACACGGGTTAGTCCCACAAGGAAAAAACAAGGATATCCATAGACATAGAGTGATCCACACACAAGATGATGTCTATGAAAGCTTTTAGGTTACCTTGTCCCTTGTCTTACCAACAAGAGGGTTTGTGACTCCTTGAACTAGTGCAAGATGTGGAAGTTGATTGCACTTGTTCTCGCCAAAATGATAAGAGTGAAGTATGTTGGCAGAGTCACCCTCAAGAACTCTCTAGTTCTTCTTCTTCGGGATCCACACCATCTTGATGGGAATCCTCGGAGTTGTAGTTGTACTTGATGAAGTGGAACTTGATGTAGTCTTGGGAACCCACTTGACCAAGGCCTTATGAGCTTCTTCAAATGCATCAATTTCCTCTTAAAGCTTGTCCTTGCCTTTTTGCTTGTGGTCTTGTGGTGGAAGATCATCTTGAGCTTGTGTCCCTTTGGAAGATGTAGGATCATACTTCTCTTGTTGAGGAACAAACTTCATCTTGGGGTATTGATCTTCTTCCCACTCAACTCCATTGGCATTGAACTTTTGTTCAAAACCAATACCTTGATTCTTCCGGTGCCTTCCTTGCTTGCGTACAATTTCCTCGAATTGCTTACTCCCGGCAAGGCTCTTGTAAACACCTTTCTCTATAATTCCCTTCAATAAGCTATTTTCTTGCTCAAGTGTAACTTGGCTAAGAGAATCATTAGTGGAATCAAGAGAACTACTAGAAGCAACAATATTGGATTTAGCATGATTATTGTTACTACTAGAAGGAGAATCCTTCTTGTTCTTGTTACTAGACTTGACTTGAGGCATGTAAGTGGATAAGAGTAAACGCTTGGCAATGTAAGAAGAACTTTTCTTGCGAAGATCATCATTGATTGCCTTTAAGAACTCATGCTCTTGCTCAAGGTTGAGCTTTTCAAAATGTAATTTCTCATGAGTCCTTAAAAGTTCTCGATGATCTCCTAAGATAGTTTCATGAGCTAACTTAAGAGTGTTTAGTTCTTTAGTTAGAGACTCAATCTTCTCCTTATCATTGTCATTCGTTTCATCATAGTATTCATCACTATAGTTGTCAACAAGTAAATCATCATCACCTAACAAGTCATCTTCATCACTATTGAAATCAACATACTCGGGGTGTGATACCTTTGGACCTTTGGCCATGAAGCATCTTCCAATTCCTTCATTTGGTGAATCAAATATGTTGTAGGAGTTGGTTGACACAAGTGCTAGACTAGCAACACCTTCATCTTGAGTATATTCGAAGTCGGAGTGATAGCTTCTCTTGAAGTCATTGTCAGAGTCGGAGCCGGATACCCATTCACCAACATGAGCTTGATGTCTTCGTTTTGTGTAGCTCCTTGATGACTTGTACTTCCTTTCTGAATCCTTGCTTCTCCGTGAGGGTCTTCGTTCATATCGATCATCCCTACTCCTTCTCTCCCTTGATGGTGATTCTTCTCTTCTACTTCTTCTTTTGGGAGAATCTTCTCTTCTCTTGTGGGGAGCCGTACACTCATTGGAGTAGTGTCCGGGTCTTCCACAATTGTAGCAGTTTCGCTCTCGACTAGAAGATCTTTTGTCATTGTAGGACCTTGACTTGGAACTTCTCTCTTTGCTTCTATTCTTGTAGAACTTGTTGAAGTTCTTCACCATTAGGCTCAATTATTCATTGAAGTTTTGTTTCTCACTTGATGTTGTGGGGGCTTCACATGAGGCTTTGTAAGCACCACTTGACTTGTTATGGAGCTCCTCCTTATCCTTGAGTGACATCTAATGAGCAACAATTCTTCCAATGACTTCTGTTGGCTTGAGATCTTTGTAATTTGGCATCATTTGGATCAATGTGCACACAGTATCGTATTTTCCATCCAAGGCTCTTAGAATCTTCTTGATGATGAATCTGTCGGTCATCTCTTCACTTCCTAAGCCGGCAATCTCATTTGTGATAAGAGCAATCCTAGAGTAAATTTCAGCGACACCTTCACCATCCTTCATTTTGAACTTGTCAAGTTGACTTTGAAGCACATCCAACTTGGATTCCTTGACGGAGTCGGTACCTTCGTGCATATTAATCAAAGTATCCCAAATTTCCTTTGCATTCTCAAGACGGCTGATTTTGTTGAATTCTTCGGGGCACAATCCGTTGAAGAGGATATCACACGCTTGAGCATTGTATTGTAGCATCTTCAACTCATCCGCGGTAGCTTCACAATTCGGTTCTCTCCCATCAAAGAATTCACCTTGCAAGCCAACACACACCGTAGCCCAAACGGCGGGGTTATGTCCAAGAATATGCATTTGTATCTTATGCTTCCAACTAGCAAAATTAGTACCATCAAAGTAAGGACCTCTACAGTGATAATTTCCCTCGCTAGACGCCATACTCTCCTAGGTTGTGAAACCAAGGCTATGACCACAAAAAGCTATGGAAAACAAAGCAATGGAGACCAAAGCTCTGATACCACTTGTAGGATCGAAAGTATGTCTAGAGGGGGGGTGATTAGAATACTTGACCAATTAAAAATCTATCCTTTTCCCAATTTTAGTCTTTGGCAGATTTTAGCTATCTTAGCACGAGTTAAGCAATCTTAACACAATTCAAGCAAGCATGCAAAGAGTCTATGAGCAGCGGAAAGTAAAGCATGCAACTTGCAAGAATGTAAAGGGAAGGGTTTGGAGAATTCAAACACAATTAGAGACACGGATGTTTTTGTCATAGTTCTGATAGGTGGTGCTATCGTACATCCACATTGATGGAGACTTCAACCCACGGAGGGTAACGGTTGCGCGAGTCCACGGAGGGCTCCACCCACGAAGGGTCCACGAAGAAGCAACCTTGTCTATCCCATCATGGCCATCGCCCACGAAGGACTTGCCTCACTAGCGGTAGATCTTCACGAAGTAGGCAATCTCCTTGCCCTTACAAACTCCTTGGTTCAACTCCACAATCTTTGTCGGAGGCTCCCAAGTGACACCTAGCCAATCTAGGAGACACCACTCTCCAAGAAGTAACAAATGGTGTGTTGATGATGAACTCCTTGCTCTTGTGCTTCAAATGATAGTCTCTCCAACACTCAACTCTCTCTCACAGGATATGGATTTGGTGGAAAGAAGATTTGAGTGGAAAGCAACTTGGGAAGGCTAGAGATCAAGATTCATATGGTGGGAATGGAATATCTTGGCCTCAACACATGAGTAGGTGGTTCTTTCTCAGTAAATGTGTATTGGAAGTGTAGGTATGTTCTGATGGCTCTCTCCACGAATGAAAAGTGGGTGGAGGGGTATATATAGCCTCCACACAAAAACTAACTGTTACACACAATTTACCAATCTCGGTGAGACCGAATAGAGAAACTCGGTCAGACCGATTTAGCAAACCTAGTGACCGTTAGGATTTTCGGTGGGACTGAGATGCAACTCGGTAGGACCGATATGGTTAGGGTTAGGGCATAACGTAATCTCGGTGTGACCGATTACACAAACTTGGTGGGACCGATTTTGGTAATAAGCTAACCAGAGAGTTGGTCAGGTAAACTCGGTGGGACCGATTTTCTCATTTCGGTGGGACCAAAATGTTACAAAAGGGAAACAGAGAGTTTACATTGCAATCTTGGTGGGACCGATCGCTCATCTCGGTAGGACCGAAACGTTACACAGGGAAACAGAGAGATTACAACCCCATCTCGGTGTGACCGAGATCCCTATCGGTGAGACCGATTTGCCTAGGGTTTGTGGCAGTGGCTATGACCTCTGAAACTCGGTGGCGCCGGATAGAAAGAATCGGTGGGGCCGAGTTTGACTTTTAGTTTAGGTCATATGTGGATGTGGGAAGGTAGTTGAGGGTTTTGGAGCATATCACTAAGGACTATGAGGCAAGAACCTCATCAAGCAACACCTCATCCCTCCTTGATAGTATTGGCTTTTCCTATAGACTCAATGTGATCTTGGATCACTAAAATATAAAATGTAGAGTCTTGAGCTTTGAGCTTGAGCCAATCCTTTTGTCCTTAGTATTTTGAGGGGTCCACTTTCCTCATCCATGCCATGCCATTCATTGAGCTTTTCCTGAAATATTAATCTTGGAATAGCATTAGCTCAATGAGCTATATGTTGTTAGGAATTACCAAAACCACCTAGGGATAGGTGCACTTTCAACGGTGTTTGAGAAATGGATGACCGAGACATAGTATTTCACAAACATTAACTCTCTACTCCGGGCAGACCATACCAAACCTACATCCCTCTACCTGCTGATCCACCTCTTCAAGAGCTTCACATAACTTACTCAACTATGCTAGAGCCCATAATAGCTTGTGCCTGCACATGGAAGTTTCTAGCATGAATCATCCTAGTTCCCTTTGAGCCTGGGTGGCGGTCCATAGGAAAATCACACGGAACCCCGGGATCTCCAAAAATGCAGGCAACACTGGATTCTCCAGGTGCCTCAATCCACCCAGATGTGTATTCAAGTTGCCACCTTAAGTTGAACCATTAATTAACAATCTCACATCTGTCATGGATTTCACTCACCCAAACCACGTCTACGAGCATAGCATAGCGATATAAGCAACACGTAGAAGTAACTCCCAAGGTTTGAATATAACAGGGCAATAGGTTCTACATCATCAACTACTTCCCAACCCACATGTTAATGACATCCTAACCATGCAATGTTTGAGTATTGAACTAATGCAAAAAAACTGGGTATGGAAAGAGTATGATCAATGTGTTACTTGCCTTGCTGATGATCCGCGAAACCTAGGGACTCCAAATAGCACGCTTCGCACTCCGGGAATTCTATCGCAAACAAACAATAGCATACATATGCAATCAAGCAAAGATGCACGGGCAAAAATCAAATAAGAGAGATTGAACAGAAAGTTCAACTTAAGAACTCCGGTTCGCAAAAAGAATCAAATCAAACAGAGCAACAAAACTCAAACGGCGACAGAAACAATGTTCATTTACTAATCTGAACTAAAGTCAAATTTTGCTGTGCCAAAATCTTGTTTAAGTTGATTGAGCAGAAAGAGGGTTTCGAGACGAAGATCTAGGCGCTTGAATCGCCTGATTCCAATGAACGAGCGAAAAGATAAACTGAAACGAAAATCGCGATCAAAAATAATCACGGAAAAATCCGATAAAAAGAAAAAACTGACGAACAGGCTAACAAACGAGCGTTCGTTGTCTGTAACTAACGAGCGAAAACCATTCATTTAAACGAACTATGGACGAACGTCCGCTAAATAACTAAACCGAGAAAAACCGGTGAGCCGATCTAAAAAACGAACTAGGGTTTTTTTAAAAAAGCAAATCGGTTTTCTAGAGAAAACCGACAGCGAACGACTACCTCGTTGGATCCGGTGAGGCGCGGGGCGACGGCGGGGCGGTGCTGTGGCGTGATACGTCTCCAACGTATCTATAATTTTTTATTGCTCCATGCTATATTATCTACTGTTTTGAATGTTTATGGGCTTTATTATACACTTTTATATAATTTATGGGACTAACCTATTAACCCAGAGCCCAGTGCCAGTTTCTGTTTTTACCCTGTTTTAGGGTTTCGAAGAAAAGGAAAATCAAATGGAGTCCAATTGACCTGAAACTTCACAGAACTCTTTTTTGGAAGGAAAGAAGCCTAGAAGACTTGGAGTGCACATCGGGGGATCTGTGAGGAGGTCACAAGGCAGGGGGGCGTGCCCACCCCCCTGGGCGCGCCCTCCACACTCGTGAGCCCCTCGTGGCCCCCCTGACGTACTTCTTCTGCCTATATATCTCCATATACCCTAAGAACATCCGTGAGCACAATAGATCGGGAGTTCTGCCGCCAGAAGCCTCCGTAGGCACCAAAAGCCAACCTAGACCCATTCTGGCACCCTGCCGGAAGGGGCAACCTCTCTCCGGTGGCCATCTTCATCATCCCGGTGCTCTCCATGACGAGGAGGGAGTAGTTCTCCCTCGGGGCTGAGGGTATGTACCAGTAGCTATGTGTTTGATCTCTCTCTCTCTCTCGTGTTCTTGAGATGATACGATCTTGATGTATCGCGAGCTTTGCTATTATATTTGGATCCTATGATGTTTCTTCCCCCCTCTACTCTCTTGTAATGAATTGAGTTTCCCCTTTGAAGTAATCTTATCTGATTGAGTCTTTATAGATTTGAGAACACTTGATGTATGTCTTGTCGTGCGTATCTGTGGTGACAATGGGATACCACGTGATTCACTTGATGTATGTTTTGGTGATCAACTTGCGGGTTCCGCCCATGAACCTATGCATAGGGGTTGGCATACGTTTTCATCGTGATTCTCCGGTAGAACTTTGGGGCACTCTTTGAGGTCCTTTGTGTTGGTTGAATAGATGAATCTGAGATTGTGCGATGCATATCATATAATCATACCCACGGATACTTGAGGTGACATTGTAGTATCTAGGTGACATTAGGGTTTTGGTTGATTTGTGTCTTAAGGTGTTATTCTAGTACAAACTCTAGGGCTGTTTGCGACACTTATAGGAATAGCCCAACGGATTGATTGGAAAGAATAACTTTGAGGTGGTTTCGTACCCTACGATAATCTATTCGTTCGTTCTCCGCTAATAGTGACTTTGGAGTGACTCTTTGTTGCATGTTGAGGGATAGTTATGTGATCCAATTATGATATTATTGTTGAGGGAACTTACACTAGCGAAAGTATGAACCCTAGGCCTTGTTTCAACGCATTGCAATACCGTTTACGCTCACTTTTATCATTAGTTACCTTGCTGTTTTTATATTTTTCAGATTACAAAAACTATTATCTACTATCCATATACCACTTGTATCACCATCTCTTCGCCGAATTAGTGCACCTATACAATTTACCATTGTATTGGGTGTGTTGGGGACACAAGAGACTCTTTGTTATTTGGTTGCAGGGTTGCTTGAGAGAGACCATCTTCATCCTACGCCTCCTATGGATTGATAAACCTTAGGTCATCCACTTGAGGGAAATTTGCTACTGTCCTACAAACCTCTGCACTTGGAGGCCCAACAACGTCTACCAGAAGAAGGTTGTGTAGTAGACATCAAGCTCTTTTCTAGCGCCATTGCCAGGGAGGTGAGTGCTTGAAGGTATATCTTTAGATCTTGCAATCGAGTCTTTTAGTTTCTTGTTTTATCACTAGTTTAGTTTATAAAATAAAACTATAAAAATGGAATTGAGTTCGTCTCATACGCTTCACCTTTTTAATATTTTTCGTGAGTATGATGGAAAGGATAATTGTGCACAAGTGCTAGAAGAAGAAATCTATAAAATGTTTGGCACTAAATATTTGAATGATGAGCATGATTGCAATGTTGTTAGTATGAATTCCTTGAATATCCATGATGCTAATAATATGCAAAGCCACAAGCTTGGGGAAGCTATGTTTGATAAAGATGATATTTTTTGTCCCCCAAGCTTTGATGAGAAAATTTATTATGATGAAATCATGCCTCCTATTTATGATTATTATATTGATGAAAGTGGATTTGGAGAGGTCATGACCTTATTTTGTGATGAATCCACTATTCCGGAAGAGGTTCCAATTGATTATGAGAACAAAGTTGCTATCTATGATGATTATTGTGATGACGTGTATGCTATAAAGAATAATGATATCCATGAAACTTTTCATCATGATTTTAGTTTTCAATTGGATTATGCCTCACATGATAATTATTTTGTTGAGTTTACCCCCACTATTCCGAACGAGAAGAATTTTGCTTATGTGGAGAGTAATAAAATTTCTATGCTTGTAGATCATGAAAAGAATGCTTTAGGTGCTGGTTATATTGTTGAATTCATTCATGATACTACTGAAAATTATTATGAGGGAGGAACATATGCTTGTAGGAATTGCGATAATATCAAGTTTCCTCTCTACATGTTGAAAATCTTGAAGCTATACTTGTTTTGCCTTCCTATGCTAGTTGATTATTGTTCCCATAAGTTGTTTGCTCACGAAATCCCTATGCATAGGAAGTATGTTAGGCTTAAATGTTCTAGTCATATTCTTCATGATGCTCTCTTTATATTTCAATTCTTATCTTTTATGTGAGCATCATTGAAATCATCATGCCTAGCTAGGGGCGTCAAACGATAGCGCTTGTTGGGAGGCAACCCAACTTTATTTTTGTTCCTTACTTTTTGCTCCTGTTTAGTAATAAATAAATCATCTAGCCTATGTTTAGATGTGGTTTTATGCTTTTAATTAGTGTTTGTGACAAGTAGAACCTTTGGGAAGACTTGGGGAAAGTCTTTGTGATCATGCTGTAAAAAACAGAAACTTTAGTGCTCACGAGAACTGCTGCCATTTTTATTTGGAGAGTGATATTTAGTTAATTATTTTTTCATATGATTAATAGATAAATTCCTCAGGTCCAGCAATTTATTTGAGAATTTTATGAGTTCCATAAGTATACGTTTGATTCGGATTACTACAGACTGTTCTGTTTTTGACAGATTCTGTTTTCCGTGTGTTGTTTGCTTATTTTGATGAATCTGTGGCTAGTAAAATAGTTTATAAACCATAGAGAAGTTGGAATGCAGTAGGTTTAACACCAATATAAATAAAGAATTAGTTCATTACAGTACCTTGAAGTGGTGATTTATTTTCTTATACTAACGGAGCTTATGAGTTTTCTGTTAAGTTTTGTGTTGTGAAGTTTTCAAGTTTTGGGTAAGGATTTGATGGAATAAGGAATAAGGAGTGTCAAGAGCCTAAGCTTGGGGATTCCCGAGGCACCCCAAGGTAATATTCAAGGATATCCAAGAGCCTAAGCTTGGGGATGCCTCGGAAGGCATCCCCTCTTTCGTCTTCGTTCATCGGTAACTTTACTTGGAGCTATATTTTTATTTACCACATGATATGTGTTTTGCTTGGAGTGTCAATTTATTTTGTTAAGATTTGATTGATTTTATTTATAAAAATGTTTTGCATCTTTTATTTCAATAAAAGTGGCACTGATAGCCTTTACTATGCCTATGTTACAAGTATACATGTTGCTGTTTGAAAACAGAAAGTTTACCGCTGTTGCAATAATTCCCTAGAAAATTAAGAATGTGATAAAATGTTGAAACCTTTTGCATATTAAGCTCTGATAAATTTACTACAGTAGGAATTTTCTTTCATAATTTTTGGAGTTAGGGAAGTATGGATGTTGCTGCATTCTTTACAGACTGTCCTGTTTAGGCAGATTGCTGTTATGTTTGCATTGTTTGCATATGTTTTCTTCTTTAATGATTCTATTTGAGGATAGGACTATTAAATATGAAGAGGCATTTAGTATGCAATGTTGAATAATAATTTTAGTGATTTTCTACAGTAGAGTATGATAAGGTTTTTGCAATGGTTTATACTAACTTATCTCACGAGTCCTTGTTGAGTTTTGTGTGGATGAAGCTTTTGAGATTTAGGGAGACCGTGATATGAGAGGAATTAAGGAGACACAAAATCTCAAGCTTGGGGATGCCCAAGGCATCCGTAGATAATATTTCAAGAAGTCTCAAGCATCTAAGCTTGGGGATGCCCCGGTTGGCATCCCACCTTTCGTCTTCAACAACTATCGGTTAGTTTCGGTTGATCCTAAGTTATTGCTTCTTCACATGATGTTTGACATTATTAGAATGTCATTTTATTTTTGCTTTGCTTGCTGTTTTAATAGAATACCAAGATCTGAAATTATTAAATGAGAGAGATTCTTCACATAGTTGCATAATTATTCGACTACTCATTGATCTTCACTTATATCTTTCGGAGTAGTTTGTCGTTTGCTCTAGTGCTTCACTTATATCTTTTAGAGCATGGTGGTAGTTTTATTTTGAAAAAATAGATGAACTCTCATGCTTCACTTAGATTATTTTGAGAGTCTTAATAGCATGGTAATTTGCTTAAAATCCTAATATGCTAGGCATCCAAGATGGATATAAAAAACTTTCTTATGAGTGTATTGAATACAAAGAGAAGTTTGATGCTTGATGATTGTTTTGAGATATGGGGGTAATAATATCAAAGTCGTGCTAGTTGAGTAGTTGTGAAATTTAGAAATTCTTGTGTTGAAGTTTGCAAGTCCCGTAGCATGCACGTATGGTAAACGTTATGTAACAAATTTGAAACATGAGGTGTTATTTGATTGTCCTCCTTATGAGTGGCGGTCGGGGACGAGCGATGGTCTTTTCCTACCAATCTATCCCCCTAGGAGCATGCGCGTAGTGCTGAGGTTTTTGATGGCTTGTAGATTTTTGCAATAAGTATGTGAGTTCTTTATGACTAATGTTGAGTCCATGGATTATACGCACTCTCACCCTTCCATCCTTGCTAGCCTCTTCGGTACCGTGCATTGCCCTTTCTCACATTGAGAGTTGGCACAAACTTCGCCGGTGCATCCAAACCCTGTGATATGATACGCTCTATCACACATAAACCTCCTTATATCTTCCTCAAAACAGCCACCATACCTACCTATTATGGCATTTCCATAGCCATTCCGAGATATACTGCCATGCAACCTTCCATCTTTCCGTTCATCATTGTCATATTGCTTAGCATGATCATGTAGTTGACATAGTATTTGTGGCAAAGCCACCGTTCATAATTCTTTCATACATGTCACTCTTGGTTCATTGCATATCCCGGTAGACCACCGGAGGCATTCATATAGAATCATCTTTGTTCTAGTATCGAGTTGTAATCATTGAGTTGTAAATAAATAGAAGTGTGATGATTATCATTATTAGAGCATTGTCCCAAGTGAGGAATAAAAAAGAGAAATGCCATAAAAAAGAGAAGGCCCCCCAAAAAAGAGAAAGGCCATAAAAAAGAAAGGCCAAATAAAAAATGAGAGAAAAAGAGAGAAGGGACAATGTTACTATCCTTTTACCACACTTGTGCTTCAAAGTAGCACCATGATCTTCATAGTAGAGAGTCTCTCATGTTATCACTTTCATATACTAGTGGGAATTTTTCATTATAGAACTTGGCTTGTATATTCCAACAATGGGCCTCCTCAAGTGCCCTAGGTCTTCGTGAGCAAGCAAGTTGGATGCACACCCACTAGTTTCTTTTGTTGAGCTTTCATACATTTATAGCTCTAGTGCATCCGTTGCATGGCAATCCTACTCCTTGCATTAACATCAATCGGTGGGCATCTCCATAGCCCATTGATTAGCCTCGTTGATGTGAGACTTTTTTTGTCTTCTCCACATAACCCCCTCATTATTCTATTCCACCCATAGTGATATATCCATGGCTCGCGCTCATGTATTGCGTGAAAGTTTATGAGTTTGAGATTACTAAAGTATGAAACAATTGTTTGGCTTGTCATCGGGGTTGTGCATGATGAGAGAATTCTTGTGTGATGAAAATGAAACATGACTAACTATATGATTTTGTAGGGATGAACTTTCTTTGGCCATGTTATTTTGAGAAGACATAATTGCTTAGTTAGTATGCTTGAAGTATTATCATTTTTATGTCAATATGAACTTTTGTCTTGAATCTTATGGATCTGAATATTCATACCACAATTAAGAAGAATCACATTGAAATTATGCCAAGTAACACTCCGCATCAAAAATTCTGTTTTATCATTTACCTACTCGAGGACGAGCAGGAATTAAGCTTGGGGATGTTGATACGTCTCCAACGTATCTATAATTTTTGGTTGCTCCATGCTATATTATCTACTGTTTTGAATGTTTATGGGCTTTATTATACACTTTTATATCATTTTTGGGACTAACCTATTAACCCAGAGCCCAGTGCCAGTTTCTGTTTTTACCCTGTTTTAGGGTTTCGAAGAAAAGGAAAATCAAACGGAGTCCAATTGACCTGAAACTTGACGGAACTCATTTTTGGAAGGAAAGAAGCCCAGAAGACTTGGAGTGCACGTCAGGGGATCTGCGAGGAGGTCACGAGGCACGGGGGGCGCCCACCCACCTGGGCGCGCCCTCCACCCTCGTGAGCCCCTCGTGGCCCCCCTGACGTACTTCTTCCGCCTATATATCTCCATATACCCTAAAAACATACGTGAGCACAAGACATCGGGAGTTCCGCCGCCAGAAGCCTCCGTAGCCACCAAAAGCCAATCTAGACCCGTTCTGACACCCTGTCGGAGGGGGCAACCTCTCTCCGGTGGCCATCTTCATCATCCCGGTGCTCTCCATGACGAGGAGGGAGTAGTTCTCCCTCAGGGCTGAGGGTATGTACCAGTAGCTATGTGTTTGATCTCTCTCTCTCTCTCGTGTTCTTGAGATGATATGATCTTGATGTATCGCGAGCTTTGCTATTATATTTGGATCCTATGATGTTTCTTCCCCCCTCTACTCTCTTGTAATGAATTGAGTTTCCCCTTTGAAGTAATCATCGGATTGAGTCTTTATAGATTTGAGAACACTTGATGTATGTCTTGCCGTACGTATCTATGGTGACAATGGGATACCACGAGATTCACTTGATGTATGTTTTGGTGATCAACTTGCGGGTTCCTCCCATGAACCTATGCATAGGGGTTGGCACACGTTTTCATCGTGATTCTCCGGTAGAACTTTGGGGCACTCTTTGAGGTCCTTTGTGTTTGTTGAATAGATGAATCTGAGATTGTGTGATGCATATCGTATAATCATACCCACAGATACTTGAGGTGACATTAGGGTTTTGGTTGATTTGTGTCTTAAGGTGTTATTCTAGTACGAACTCTAGGGCTGTTTGTGACACTTATAGGAATAGCCCAACGGATTGATTGGAAAGAATAACTTTGAGGTGGTTTCGTACCCTACCATAATCTCTTAGTTCGTTCTCCGCTATTAGTGACTTTGGAGTGACTCTTTGTTGCATGTTGAGGGATAGTTATGTGATCCAATTATGGTATTATTGTTGAGGGAACTTACACTAGCGAAAGTATGAACCCTAGGCCTTGTTTCAACGCATTGCAATACCGTTTATGCTTACTTTTATCATTAGTTACCTTGCTGTTTTTATATTTTTCAGATTACAAAAACTATTATCTACTATCCATATACCACTTGTATCAGCATATCTTCGCCGAACTAGTGCACCTATACAATTTACCATTGTATTGGGTGTGTTGGGGACACAAGAGAGTCTTTGTTATTTGGTTGCAGGGTTGCTTGAGAGAGACCATCTTCATCCTACACCTCCTACGGATTGATAAACCTTAGGTCATCCACTTGAGGGAAATTTGCTATTGTCCTACAAATCTCTACACTTGGAGGCCCAACAATGTCTACATGAAGAAGGTTGTGTATTAGACATCACGGCGGCGAGGCACGGGAGGCGGCGGCGCGGCTCGGGAGGCGGGCTGCGGCGGCGGGGTTGGTGGTGGTGGCGGGGGGGGCTTGGGGCGGCATATAAAGGGGGAGGAAGGGGCGGTGGCTTGGGGGAGGGGCAAGGCGACGGCGGAAGAGGAGTCCGGCTCGGACTCTTGTCCGAGTCGGCGGCAGCGGCGGCGCGTCCTGGGGGAGACGATGGCGCGGGCAGATGGGCCGGCCCGGCTGGGTTTCGGCCCAGTCGGTGCCCGAAGTTTTTTTTTAAAACAATTCCACCGAACAGAAAAAAATCCTAGAAAATAAAATAAAAATCTAAAAATGCCAAAACAAATTTTCTCCGTCTAAATAATATATTTAGAACTAGATGAACATTTTCTTGGCCCTAAAATGCAATTTTGAAAACGTGCAATTTTTCTAATGCAAATAAAATTGCAATAAAATCTGAATAAAATCAAATATTTGATATTAATATTTTTCCTCCAATATTTCAATTATTTTGGAGAAGTCATATTATCTCCTCTCATATATTTTTATATGAAATATTTTCGGAGAGAAAAATTAAAACCAACCTCCTCGTTTCAATATTCGATAAAAATCAAATATGAAAACCGGGAAATCCCCAACTCTCTCCGAGGGTCCTTGAGTTGCTTAGGATTTTTGAGGATCACAAAACGAAATGCAATAAAATATGATATGCAAGATTGGTCTATGTATAACATTCCAAATTGAAAATTTGGGATGTTACATATATCATTTAATTTAGTAAGATGTGCCACAACAGTTTCAGATTCATAGCCATGAAATGGATCAGATTCAACCAAAGTAATTATATCAGGATCAACAGAGAATTCATAATCCTTATCGGTAACATAGATAGGTGAAGTAGCAAAAGCAGGGTCAGGTTTCATTCTAGCATTTAGAGATTGCTGATTCCATTTAGCTAATAACCTCTTGAGTTCGTATCTATCTTTGCAAGCTAAAATAGCTAAAGAAGCTTATTTATCAAAAACATAACCCTTAGGAATAACAGGCAAGTCTTCATCATCAATTTCATCAGTATTATCAGATTCAATATTTTCATTCTCTCTAGCCCTAGCAAGTTGTTCATCAAGAAATCCACCAAGTGGCACAGTAGTATCAAGCATAGAAGTAGTTTCATCATAAGTATCATGCATAGCAGAAGTGGCATCATCAATAACATGCGACATATCAGAACGAATAATAGAAGCAGGTTTAGGTGTCGCAAGCTTACTCATAACAGAAGGTGAATCAAGTGCATAGCTAGATGGCAGTTCCTTACCTCCCCTCGTAGTTGAGGGATAAATCGTGGTTTTTTTGGATCTCTCAAGTTCTTCATAATGATAAGCAGATATAAATCCCAAATGACTCAAAGAATAGAGCTATGCTCCCCGACAACGGCGCCAGAAAATAGTCTTGATAACCCACAACTATAGGGGATCGCAAAAGTTTTCGAGGGTAGAGTATTCAACCCAAATTTATTGATTCGACACAAGGGGAGCCAAAGAATATTCTCAAGTATTAGCAGCTAAGTTGTCAATTCAACCACACCTGGAAACTTAATATATGCAGCAAAGTGTTTAGTAGCAAAGTAATATGATAGTAGCGGTAATGGTAGCAAAAGGTAATAGTGGAAAAAGTAATGTTTTTGGTATTTTGTAGTGATGATAGCAATAGCAACGGAAAAGTAAATAAGCGAAGAACAATATGTGGAAAGCTCGTAGGCAATGGATCAGTGATGGAGAATTATGTCGGATGCGATTCATCATGTGACAATCATAACCTAGGGTGACACAGAACTAGCTCCAGTTCATTGATGTAATGTAGGCATGTATTCCGAGTATAGTCATACGTGCTTATGGAAAATAACTTGCATGACATCTTTTGTCCTACCCTCCCGTGGCAGCGGGGTCCTTACGGAAACTAAGGGATATTAAGGCCTCCTTTTAATAGAGTACCGAAACAAATCATTAACACATAGTGAATACATGAACTCCTCAAACTACGGTCATCACCGGCAAGTATCCCGATTATTGTCACTTCGGGGTTAACGGATCATAACACATAATAGGTGACTATAGACTTGCAAGATAGGATCAAGAACTCTCATATATTGATGAAAACATAATAGGTTCAGATCTGAAATCATGGCACTCGGGCCCTAGTGACAAGCATTAAGCATAGCAAAAGTCATAGCAACATCAATCTCAGAACATAGTGGATACTAGTGATCAAACCCTAACAAAACTAACTCGATTACATGATAGATCCCATCCAACCCATCACCGTCCAGCAAGCCTACGATGGAATTACTCACGCACGGCGGTGAGCATCATGAAATTGGTGATGGAGGATGGTTGATGATGACGATGGCGACGGATTCCCCTCTCCGGAGCCCCGAACGGACTCCAGATCAGCCCTCCCGAGAGGTTTTAGGGCTTGGTGGCGGCTCCGTATCGTAAAATGCGATGATTTCTTCTCTCTGATTTTTTTCTCCCCGAAACCAAATATATAGAGTTGGAGTTGGAGTCGGAGGAGCTCCAGGGGGCCCACAAGGTAGGGGGCGCGCCCCCCACCCTCGTGGACAGGTGGTGGGGCCCCTGGCCTTCATATTTTGCAAGGATTTGTTATTATTTCCGAAAAGTCGTTCCGTGAAGTTTCAGGTCATTCCGAGAACTTTTGTTTCTACACATAAATAACACCATGGTAATTCTGCTGAAAACAGCGTCAGTCCAGGTTAGTTCCATTCAAATCATGCAAGTTAGAGTCCAAAACAAGGGAAAAGTGTTTGGAAAACTAGATACGACTGAGACGTATCAGTTGTCATTTGATGAACGGGGTCACATCATTAGAGAATGATGTGATCGACTAGACCCATCCAGTAGCTTAGCACTATGATCGTTTAGTTTATTGCTATTGCTTTCTTCATGACTTATACATGTTCCTATGACTATGAGATTATGCAACTCCCGAATACCGGAGGAACACTTAGCATGCTATCAAATGTCACAACGTAACTGGGTGATTATAAAGATGCTCTACAGGTGTCTATGATGGTGTTTGTTGAGTTGGCATAGATCGAGATTAGGATTTGTCAGTCCGGTTGTCGGAGAGGTATCTCTGGGCCCTCTCGGTAATGCACATCACTATAAGCCTTGCAAGCAATGTGACTAATGAGTTAGTTGCGGGATGATTCATTATGGAACGAGTAAAGAGACTTGCCGGTGACGAGATTGAACTAGGTATGATGATACCGATGATCGAATCTCGAGCAAGTAACATACTGATGACAAAGGGAACAACGTATGTTGTTTTGTGGTTTGACCGATAAAGATCTTCGTAGAATATGTAGGAACCAATATGAGCATCCAGGTTCCGCTATTGGTTATTGACCGGATATATGTCTCGGTCATGTCTACATAGTTCTCGAACCCGTAGGGTCCGCACGCTTAACGTTTGATGATGATATGTATTATGAGTTATGTGATTTGATGTAACGAAGGTTGTTCGGAGTCCTGGATGAGATCACGGACATGATGAGGAGTCTCGAAATTGTCAAGACATAAAGATTCATATATTGGAAGGCTACATTCGGACACCGGAATGGTTCGGGTCGTTTCGGAGTACCGGGGGTTACCGAACCCCCCCCCCCGGGAAGTCATTGGGCCTCATGAGCCTAATGGTGGAAGAGAGGAGGCAGGCCAACATGTGGCGTGCGCCCCCCTAGCCCAAACCAAATTGTACTAGGGCTAGGGGGGCCGGGCCCCCCTTTCCTTCTCTTCTTCCTCTCCTTCCTTCTTCTCCTTCTAGGACTAGGAAAGGGGGAAACCTACTCCTACTAGGAGTAGTAATCCCCCCTTGGGCGCGCCCCTTGTGGTAGGCCCTCCTCCTCCCCTCCTTTATATGCGGGGGAGGGGGGCACCCCATAGACACACAAGTTGATCTTTACCCGTGTGCGGTGCCCCCTCCACAGTGTTACACCTCGGTCATATTGTCGTAGTGGTTAGGTGAAGCCCTGCGTCGGTAACTTCATCATCACCATCGACACGCCGTCAGGCTGAGGGAACTCACCCTCAGCCTCAGCTGGATCAAGAGTACGAGGGACTTCACCAAGCTGAACATGTGCAGATAGCGGAGGTGCCGTGTGTTCGGTACTTGATCAGTTGGATCATGAAGACATTCGACTACATCAACCGCATTACTAAACGCTTCCGCTTTCGGTCTACGAGGGTACGTAGACACACTCTACCCTCTCATTGCTATGCATATCCTAGATAGATCTTGCATGATCGTGGGATTTTTTTTGAAATACTGCGTTCCCCAACAATGCTCTCAAGAGAAATTATTATCCAGAATTTTTATGCTCGGCTTTCTCGTAATGATAAAACCTTGCTTGATACTTCTTGTGATGGTTCCTTTATGAAGAAAACTATTGAATTCCGGTGGGATCTTTGGAAAGAATTAAATGCAACTCTGAAGATTGGGAACTCGACAAAGGTAAAGATTCAGGTATTAAACTTGAGTATGATTGTGTTAAATCTTTTATGGATACTGATGCTTTCCAAAAGTTTAGCACTAAATATGGACTTGACTCTGAGATAGTAGCCTCCTTTTGTGAATATTTTGCTACTCATGTTGAACTCCCTAAGGAGAAGTGGTTTAAATATCACCCACCTATTAAAGAAGAAATTAAAGAACTAGTACCAGTTAAAGAAGAAACTATACTTTATAATGTTGATCCAGTTGTTCCTTCTGCTTAGACCGAGAAACCACCTTTCCCTGTTAAGATAAAGGAACATGCTAAAGTTTCAATTGTGGTTAACAAAAGCTATATTAGAACACCTAAACCTAATGAACAAATTAAAGTTGAACCTAGTACTGATATGGTTAAAGATCTCTTGGAAGAAGATATGGATGGGCATGTTATTTACTTCTGTGAAGAAGCTGCAAGAATTGCCAAACCTGATAAGAAAGATACACATAGACCTGTTGTTGGCATGCCTGTCATCTCAATTAAAATAGGAGATCATTGTTATCATGGTTTATGTGACATGGGTGCGAGTGTGAGTGCTATTCCTTACACCTTATATCAAGAAATTATGAAAGACATAGCACCTGCAGAGTTAGAAGAAATAGATGTTACTATTAAATTGGCTAACAAAGACACCATATCACCATTTGGGATTGTGAGAGATGTTGAAGTCTTGTGTGGGAAAATAAAATACCCTATTGATTTTCTTGTTCTTGGTTCCCCACAAGATGACTTTTGTCCCATTATCTTTGGTAGACCTTTCTAGAATATAGTTAATGCTAAGATAGACTATAAGAAACAAACTGTTGGTGCTAGCTTTGGTGATGAGTCTCATGAGTTTAATTTTTCCAAGTTTAGTAGAAATCTTCATGAAAAAGAATTTCCTAGTAAGGATGAATTAATTGGTCTTGCTTCTATTGTTGTACCACCTACTGATCCTTTAGAACAATATTTGCTAGACTGTGAAAATGATTTACATATGCATGAAAGAAATGAAATAGATAAAATTTCTTTGAACAACGTCCTCTGCTTAAACACAATTTGCCTATTGAAACTCTAGTAGGTCCATCTCCACCTAAAGGCGATCCTGTGTTTGAATTAATACAATTGTCAGACACTTTGAAATATGCTTATCTTGATGAAAAGAAGATATATCCTGTTATTGTTAGTGCTAACCTTTCAGAACATGAAGAATGAAGATTATTGAAAGTTCTAAGGAAGCAGCGAGCTGCTATTGGATATACTCTTGATGATTTAAAGGGCATTAGTCCCACTCTATGTCAGCACAAAATTAATATGGAACCTGATGCCAAACCCGTTGTTGATCACTGATAATCCCCAAGTGCAGGGAATCATCGTAGCAATTTCCAAAGGTGGAAGTGATAAGTATGGAGTGTCGAACCCACAAAGGGCTAAAGGTAAGATCAATATTCTCTCAAGCCCTATCTACCACTGATACGACTCTACGTACACCGAACGTTTTCTTCCAACTAGAAATGAGGAATAAAACTACGTTGTGGGTATGAAGTGGATAACTTTGTATTATATCGGAGAGCTAAAATATTAAAGTAGGTGTTGTTATCATAAATTTAGAATATATTACAAAATATTTTAAATAGCGAGTGTGGAATAATGGTGGATCGGTGTGCGGAATTGTCCTAGGCAATTGTTAACAAGACCGGTAATCACTATTGCAGTTTCATATGAGGGAGAGGCATAAGCTAACATAATTTCTCTTCTTGGATCATATGCACTGATGATTGGAACTCTAGCAAGCATCTGCAACTACTAAAGATCATTAAGGTAAAACCCAACCATAGCATTAAAGTATCAAGTCCTCCTTATTCCCATACACCATGTCCCGCTTATCCGTGTTTGTGTTTCAGTCACTCACGCAACGCAGACAATAAGCAATCCATGGACATATTGCAACACCCTACAGCGGGAATCCCTCACGCTTGCGCAACACGGAGGGCACCATAGGACAGCACCAAAGTAAAACATACAACTCATACCAATCTAGATCATCAATCAACCCAAAGACAAAGGATATCTACTCAAAACATCATAGGATGGCAACACGTCATTGGATCATAATGTGTGGCATAAAGCACCATGTTTAACTAGGGATTACATCGGGGTGCGGGAGAGTGGACCGCGTAGAAGAGATGAGGATGGTGATGATGATGATGGTGATGTTGATGAAGACGATCACCGCGGCGATGATTCCCCTCCCGATGGCACTCCGGTGCCACCGAGAGAGAGGAGGAGAGGTTCTCCCCCTTGTGCTTCCTCCTCCATGGCCTCCCCCTAGATGGGGAGAGGTTCTCCTTCTGGTCCTTGGCCTTCATGGTGATGATGGCCCCTCCAGGATCCTCCTCCATGCCTCCGGTGATGATGGCCCCCTCCGGCAGGGTGCTAGAGAGGGCCTAGATTGATTTCTCGTGGCTACAGAGGCTTGCAGCGGCGGAACTTCCGATCTAGGTTATTTTCTGGAGGTTTTTGTATTTATAGGATTTTTTGGCATCGGTCTCACGTCAAGAAGGTGCCCGAGTCGTCCACGAGGCAGGCCCACGCGCCCGGGGGGCACCCCCACCCTCGTGGACGGCCCGGGACTCTTCTGGCCCAACTCTTTTACTCCAGGGTCTTCTTTTGGTCCATAAAAAATCATCAAAAATTGGCACGTCAATTGGACTCCGTTTGGTATTCCTTTTCTGCAAAACTCAAAAACAAGGAAAAAACAGACACTGGCACGGGGCTCTAGGTTAATAGGTTAGTCCCAAAAATCATGTAAAATAGCATATAAATGCATATAAAACATCCAAGGTTGATAATATAATAGCATGAATACTTCATAAATTATAGATACGTTGGAGACGTATCAACATCCCCAAGCTTAATTCCTGCTCGTCCTCGAGTAGGTAAATGATAAAAGAAATAATTTATGAAGTGTGAATGCTAGCAAGTGCATAAGTTTCATCAATGATAGTTCCAATCACTTTTTCTAGCATCATTATGTATCATAACAGTAGCTCATCTTCATAAAACTTTTCATGATCAAGTAACAAACTATTCACATGTTAAAGTATAGATCATAAACTTTCTTGAAACTAACAAACTATATTCTCAGTGATCAAACAATTGCAATTCATCTTATTTTCAGGAAGGGTCTATGTTAGAGATTTGATTTAGCAAACTCCACATACTCAACTATCATTTAATCTTTCACAATTGCTAACACTCATGTGATATTTATGGGTTCAAAGTTTTAATCGGACACAGAGAAAGATAGGGGCTTATAGATTTGCCTCCCAACCTTTTACCTCAAGGGTAATGTCAACAATAATAGTTCATGATAACTTACATCCAATTGGATATATATATATACCAGGATCTTTCCAACACAATGTGCTTGCCAAAGGATAAAATGTAAAAAGGAAAGGTGAAGATCACCATGACTCTTGCATAAGGGTAGAAGATAAAAGTAAAAGATAGCCCTTCACAGAGGGAAGCAGAGGTTGTCATGCGCTTTTATGGTTGGATGCACAAAATCTTAATGCAAAAGAACGTCACTTTATATTGCCACTTGTGATATGGACCTTTATTATGCAGTCCGTCGCTTTTATTTCTTCCACATCACAAGATCGTATAAAGCTTATTTTCTCCACATTAATAGATCATACATATTTAGAGGGCAATTTTTATTGCATGCACCGATGACAACTTACTTGAAGGATCTTACTCAATCCATAGGTAGGTATGGTGGACTCTCATGGCAAAAATAGTTTAAGGAATTTTTGGAAGCACAAGTAGTATCTCTACTTGTTGCAAATAATTTGGCTGGCATGAGGGGGAAAAGCAAGCTCAACATGTTGGATGATCCAAGACAATATACTTTATTTCAGATATAATAAAACATAACCCATTACATTGTCTTCCTTGTCCGACATCAACCTTTTAGCATGTCATATTTTAATGAGTGCTCACAATTACAAAAGATGTCCAAGATAGTATATTTATATGTGAAACCTTTCTTCCTTCAATATTCTTTCATGAATTGTTCAAGTGACCAATTCTACGTTTGCTAACTTTCAATAAGTTTACTACATATACTTATTCTGTGTGAAGTCATTACTACCCATGGTATAAGCATGTGAAACATATATAAATTCAGATTTATGATATTCAATTCATTCAACCATTTACTCATAGGATATATGTGAAGCACGTGAGTAAATGACAAACTACTGCAAAAAGATATAAGTGAAGGACACTGAGTAGTCAAATAATTAACTAGACATGAGAGCATTCTTTCTTTTTTCATTCAAAATTTCATATCCAATGATTTTATTCAAACATAAAGTAAAATTGGAAATACTCTCCAAGCAAAACACATATCATGTGACGAATAAAAATATAGCTCCGAGTAAGGTATACCGATAATTTTGAAGACGAAAGAGGGGATGCCTTCCGGGGCATCCCCAAGCTTAGGCGCTTGAGTCTTCCTTGAATATTACCTTGGGGTGCCTTGGGAATCCCCAAGATTAGGTTCTTTCCACTCCTTATTCTCCTCATATCGATATCTCATCCAAAGCTTGAAAACTTCAATCACACAAAACTTAAAGGAACTTCGTGAGATAGGTTAGTATGATAAAGAGTAAACCATTCACTTTGGTACTGTCAAAGACAAGGCTAATAATTGTTCTCACACAATTCCTACTGTACCATATCATTTCTACAATTTATATTGAGAAATATAAGCCATAGAAACTAGAAAACAAGCAAACTATGCAATGAAAATAGAATCTGTCAGAAACAGAACAGTCTGTAATGATCTGAATACCAACCATACTTATGCTACTCCAAAAATTCTGAAATAAACTTGTGGACGTGAGGATTTTGTCTATTAATCTTCTTCAAAAAGAATCAACCTAATCGCACTCTCCAATAAAAAATGGCAGCAAATCTCGTGAGAGCAAAGTTTCTGTTTTTTACAGCAAGATCACATTAACTTTCACCCAAGTCTTCCCAAAGGTCTTACTTGGCACTTTATTGAAACAAAAGCTATAATACATGATTAATACAGTAGCTTAATCATGAGAACACACAAAAATAGTAAGGGTAAATATTGGGTTGTCTCCCAACAAGCACTTTTCTTTAATGCCTTTTAGCTAGGCATGATGATTTCTATGATGCTCACATAAAAGATAAGAACTGAAACATAAAGAGAGCATCATGAAGAATATGAGTAGCACATCTAAACCTGACCCACTTCCTATGCCTAGGTATTTTGTGAGCACACAATTTATAGGAACAAGAATCAACTAACATAGGAAGGCAAAACTAGTATAACTTCAAACTTTAAGCACATAGAGAGGAAACTTGATATTATTGCAACTCCTACAAGCATGTATTCCTCCCTCATAATAATTTTCAGTAGCATCATGAATGAGTTCAACAATATTACCATCACATAAAGCATTCTTTTCATGATCTACGAGCATAGAAATTTTACTACTCTCCACATAAGCAAAATTCTCCTCATTCGGAATGGCGGGATCACTAGTTCCTAAAGTTGACACTCTTCCAAACCCGCTTTAGATGATAGTATTATTCATACTCCAAAAGATATAAGTGAAGTTCATGGAGCATTCTTCAATTAATATAGACTAACCAATATCCAAGCTCAAAATGTATAAGTGAAGCACACGAAGCATTCTATAAAGCCATACTCAAAAGATTTAAGTGAAGCTCAAAGAGCAATTCTATACGATCATACTTAGAAGATATAAGTGAATCACATGAATTATTATATAAATTAATGAAGGGACATCTCATACTAGCATGGTTCTTAAAGAAAAGGAAAACACAAAGGATAAAAATCATGTGAACAAACAAAAACCGAGGTATACCGATAATTGTTGAAGAAGAAAGATGGGATGCCAACCGGGGCATCCCCAAGCTTAGATGCTTGAGTATCCTTAGGATATTTACTTGGGGTGCCTTGGGAATCCCCAAGCTTGAGCTCTTGCCTCTCTTTATTCTTCTCACATCGGCAACTCCTCGTTCTTCAAACACTTCATCCACACAAAACTTTAACAAAAACTTTGTGAGATCCGTTAGTATAATAAAGCAAATCACTACCTTTAGGTACTATTTCAAACTCATTACAATTTCATATTAGAACTATATCTACTGTATTCCAACTTCACCATGGTTCATACCCCCCGATACTACCCATCGATTCATCAAAATAAGCGAACAACTCATAGAAAACAGAAGCTGTCTAAAACAGGACAATCTGTAGTAATCTGGAGGTTTAGTAAACTTGTGTAACTCCAAATATTATGATATAATTTTACAATTTGAAAAATTTGTACATAAGTAATTTTAAAAAGTTTCATACCCATTTGACTTTCCAGTAAAAAATGTAAAATCTCGCGCTACAGCCAAAGTTTCTGTTTTTGTTCTGCACATAGTAAACAAGCAATCTAATCATCCTAAAACCAAAGCTTGGCATTATTTTTATAATACAATGGATATATATAAGGGGATAATTATTTACATAGAAACTTCCAAATTCTACATTGTTTCCGTGAGCATGAATATGAGTGCTCAAGGTCGACCCTCACTTCTTCAATGCATAACTTTCCAATCACTTCTCTTTTTGAAAAACTTTTTAAGCATGAGAGGCAAGTACAAAAAATTGTATTTTCATTCTTTTAGATTTTTTATATGTTTCACCCACAACTAAACAGAAAAAAAGGAAAAACAAAAATCTACTTAGTGAAGAAAGCAAACAAGCACACACGAGAATATCAACCCCATGCTATTGCTCCCCGGCAACGGCGCCAGAAAAGAGCTTGATAATCCCCAAGTGTAGGGAATCACCATAGCAATTTCCAAAGGTGGAAGTGATAAGTATGGAGTGTCGAACCAACAAGGAGCTAACTAAAGTTAAGATCAATATTCTCTCAAGCCCAATCTGCCACTGATACGACTCTACGTACACCGAACGTTTGCTTCCAACTAGAAACGAGAAATAAAACTACGTTGTGGGTATGAAGTGGATAACTTTGTATTATATCGGAGAGCTAAAATATTAAAGTAGGTGCTATTATCATAAAGTTAGAATATATTACTAGATATTATAAATAACGAGTGTGGAATAATGGTGGATCGGTGTGCGTAATTTTCCTATGCAATTGTTAACAAGACCGGTAATCACTATTGCAGTTTCATACGAGGGAGAGGCATAAGCTAACATAGTTTCTCTTCTTGGATCATATGCACTTATGATTGGAACTCTAGCAAGCATCGGCAACTACTAAAGATCATTAAGGTAAAACCCAACCATATTATTAAAGTATCAAGTCCTCTTTATTCCCATACGCCATGTCCCGCTTATCCATGTTTGTGTTTCAGTCACTCACGCAACGCAGACAATAAGCAATCCATGGACATATTGCAACACCCTACAGCGGGAATCCCTCATGCTTGCGCAACACGGAGGGCACCATAGGACAGCACCAAAGTAAAACATACAACTCATACCAATCTAGATCATCAATCAACCCAAAGACAAAGGATATCTACTCAAAACATCATAGGATGGAAACACATCATTGGATCATAATATGTGGCATAAAGCACCATGTTCAAGTAGGGATTACAGCGGGGCACGGGAGAGTGGACCACGTAGAAGAGATGAGGATGGTGATGATGATGGTGATGTTGATGAAGATGATCACCGCGGCGATGATTCCCCTCCCGATGGCACTCCGGTGCCACCGAGAGAGAGGAGGAGAGGTTATCCCCCTTGTGCTTCCTCCTCCATGGCCTCCCCCCTAGATGGGGAGAGGTTCTCCCTCTGGTCCTTGGCCTTCATGGTGATGATGGCCCCTCCGGGATCCTCCTCCATGCCTCCGGTGATGATGGCCCCCTCCAGCAGGGTGCCAGAGAGGGCCTAGATTGATTTCTCGTGGCTACTGATGTCTACTACCTAACCTTCTTCTTGTAGACGTTGTTGGGCCTCCAAGTGCAGAGGTTTGTAGGACAGTAGCAAATTTCCCTCAAGTGGATGACCTAAGGTTTATCAATCCGTAGGAGGCGTAGGATGAAGATGGTCTCTCTCAAGCAACCATGCAACCAAATAACAAAGAGTCTCTTGTGTCCCCAACACACCCATACAATGGTAAATTGTATAGGTGCACTGGTTCGGGGAAGAGATGGTGATACAAGTGGTATATGGATAATAGATAATGGTTTTTGTAATCTGAAAATATAAAAACAGCAAGGTAACTAATGATAAAAGTGAGCACAAACGGTATTGCAATGCTTTGAAACAAGGCCTAGGGTTCATAATTTCACTAGTGCAAGTCCTCTCAACAATAATAACATAATTGGATCACATAACTATCCCTCAACATGCAACAAAGAGTCACTCCAAAGTCACTAATAGCGGAGAACAAACGAAGAGATTATGGTAGGGTACGAAACCACCTCAAAGTTATTCTTTCCAATCAATCCGTTGGGCTATTCCTATAAGTGTCACAAACAGCCCTAGAGTTCATACTGGAATAACACCTTAAGACACAAATCAACCAAAACCCTAATGTCACCTAGATACTCCAATGTCACCTCAAGTATCCGTGGGTATGATTATACGATATGCATCACACAATCTCAGATTCATCTATTCAACCAACACATAGAACCTCAAAGAGTGCCCCAAAGTTTCTACCGGAGAATCACGACAAAAATGTGTGCCAACCCCTATGCATAGGTTCATGGGCGGAACCCGCAAGTTGATCACCAAAACATACATCAAGTGAATCACGTGGTATCCCATTGTCACCACAGATACGCACGGCAAGACATACTTCAAGTGTTCTCAAATCTTTAAAGACTCAATCCGATAAGATAACTTCAAAGGGGAAACTCAATCCATTACAAGAGAGTAGAGGGGGAGAAACATCATAGGATCCAACTATAATAGCAAAGCTCGCGATACATCAAGATCGTATCACCTCAAGAACACGAGAGAGAGAGAGAGAGATCAAACACATAGCTACTGGTACATACCCTCAGCCCCGAGGGAGAACTACTCCCTCCTCGTCATGAAGAGCACCGGGATGATGAAGATGGCCACCGGAGAGGGATTGCCCCCTCCGGCAGGGTGCCAATACGGGTCTAGATTGGTTTTCGGTGGCTACGGAGGCTTCTGGCGGCGGAACTCCCGATCTATTGTGCTCCCCAATCGTTTTAGGGTATATGGAGATATATAGGTGGAAGAAGTACGTCAGGGGAGCCACGAGGGGCCCACGAGGGTGGAGGGCGCGCCCTAGGGGGGTGGGCGCGCCCCCCTACCTCGTGGCTCCCTCGTTTCTTTCCTGACGTGCACTCCAAGTCTATCAGGTTGCTTCCGTTCCGAAAATAAGTTCCGTTAAGTTTCAGGTCAATTGGACTCTGTTTGATTTTCCTTTTCTGCGATACTCTAAAACAAGGAAAAAATAGAAACTGGCACTGGGCTCTAGGTTAATAGGTTAGTCCCAAAAATCATATAAAATAGCATATAAATGCATATAAAACATCCAAGGTTGGTAATATAATAGCATGGAACAATCAAAAATTATAGATACGTTGGAGACATATCAAGCATCCCCAAGCTTAATTCCTGCTCATCCTCGAGTAGGTAAATGATAAAAACGGAATTTTTGATGTGGAATGCTACCTAGCTTATTTCTCTAAGTAATTCTTCTTTATTGTGGCAAGAATATTCAGATCCATAAGATTCAAGACAAAAGTTTAATATTGACATAGAAATAATAATATTTCAAGGATACTAACTAAGCAATTATGTTTCTTCAAAATAACATGGCCAAAGAGAGTTATCCCTAGAAAATCATATAGTCTGGCTATGCTCCATCTTCACCACACAAAATATTTAAATCATGCACAACCCCGATGACAAGCCAAGCAATTGTTTCATACTTTTGATGTTCTCAAACTTTTTAAATCTTCACGCAATACATGAGCGTGAGCCATGGACATAGCACTATAGGTGGAATAGAATGGTGGTTGTGGAGAAGAAAAAAAAGGAGAAGATAGTCTCACATCAACTAGGTGTATCAACGGGCTATGGAGATGCCCATCAATAGATATCAATGTGAGTGAGTAGGGATTGCCATGCAACGGGCTAGAGCTATAAGTGTATGAAAGCTCAACAAAAGAAACTAGTGGGTGTGCATCCAACTCGCTTGCTCACTAAGACCTAGGGAATTTTGAGGAAGCCCATCATTGGAATATACAAGCCAAGTTCTATAATGAAAGATTCCCACTAGTATATGAAAGTAACAACATGGGAGACTCTCTATCATGAAGATCATGGTGCTACTTTGAAGCACAAGTGTGGTAAAAGGATAGTAGCATTGTCCCTTCTCTCTTTTTCTCTCATTTTTTTATTTTTTATTTGGGCCTTTCTCTCTTTTTTATGGCCTATTTTTTATTTTTTTTATTTGGGCTTCTTTGGCCTCTTTTATTTATTTTATGTTTTTCGTCCGGAGTCTCATCCCAACTTGTGGGGGAATCATGGTCTCCATATTCCTTTCCTCACTGGGACAATGCTCTAATAATGATTACCATCACACTTCTATTTATTTACAACTCAAAGATTACAACTCGATACTTAGAACAAGATATGACTCTATATGAATGCCTCCGGCGGTGTACCGGGATGTGCAATGATCTAGCGTAGCAATGGTGGAAGGGTGAGAGTGCGTATAATCCATGGACTCAACATTACTCATAGAGAACTCACATACTTATTGCAAAAATCTATTAGTTATCAAAACAAAGTACTATGCGCATGCTCCTAGGGGGATAGATTGGTAGGAAAAGACCATCGCTCGTCCCCGACCGCCACTCATAAGGAAGACAATCAATAAATAAATCATGCTTCAACTTCATCACATAACGGTTCACCATACGTGCATGCTACGGGAATCACAAACTTTAACACAAGTATTTCTCAAATTCACAATTACCCAACTAGCACAACTCGATATCACTATCCCCATATCTCAAAACAATCATCAAGTATCAAACTTCTCTTAGTATTCAATGTACTTATATGAAAGTTTTTATTATATCCCTCTTGGATGCCCATCATATTAGGACTAGTTTCATAACCAAAGCAAATTACCATGATGTTCTAAAGACTCTCAAAATAATATAAGTGAAGCATGAGAGTTCATCTATTTCTACAAAATAAAACCACCACCGTGCTCTAAAAAGATATAAGTGAAGCACTAGAGCAAATGACAAACTACTCAAAAAGATATAAGTGAAGATCAATGAGTAGTCGAATAATTATGCAACTATATGAAGACTCTCTAAAATTTAATAATTTCAGATCTTGGTATTTTATTCAAACAGCAAGAAAACCTAATAAAAAAAATGACGCTCCAAGCAAAACACATATCATGTGGCGAATAAAAATATAGCTCCAAGTAAAGTTACCGATGAACGAAGACGAAAGAGAGGATGCCTACCGGGGCATCCCCAAGCTTAGGCTCTTGCCTATCCTTGAATATTACCTTGGGGTGCCTTGGTCATCCCCAAGCTTAGGCTCTTTCCACTCCTTATTCCATAGTCCATCGAATCCTTACGCAAAACTTGAAAACTTCACAACACAAAACTTAACAGAAAACTCGTAAGCTCCGTTAGTATAAGAAAATAAATCACCACTTCAAGGTACTGTAATGAACTCATTCTTTATTTATATTGGTGTTAAACCTACTTTATTCCACTTCTCTATGGTTTATAAACTCTTTTACTATCCATAGATTCATCAAAATAAGTAAACAACACATGAAAAACAGAATCTGTCAAAAACAGAACAGTCTGTAGTAATCTGGATCAAACGTATACTTATGGAACTCATAAAATTCTCAAATAAATTGCTTGACCTGAGGAATTTATCTATTAATAATCTGCAAAAAGAATTAACTAAATAGCACTTTCAAAATAAAAATTAAATCAATTCTTGTGAGCGCTAAAGTTTCTGTTTTTTACAGCATGATCAACAAGACTTTCCCCAAGTCTTACGAAAGGTTCTACTTGGCACAAGCACTAATTGAAAGCATAAAACCACATATAAACAGAGGCTAGATGAATTATTTATTACTAAACAGGAACAAAATTCAAGGAACAAAAACAAAGTTGGGTTGCCTCCCAACAAGCGCTATCATTTAACGCCCCTAGCTAGGCATGATAATTTCAATGATGCTCACATAAAAGATAAGAATTGAAACATAAAGAGAACATCATGAAGAATATTGCTAATACATTTAAGTATAACCCACTTCCTATGCATAGGGATTTTTTGAGCAAACAACTTATGGGAACAATAATCAACTAGCATAGGAAGGCAGAACAAGCATAACTTTAAAACTTTAAGCACATGGAGAGGAAACTTGATATTATTGCAATTCCTACAAGCATATGTTCCTCCCTCAAAATAATTTTATGTGGCATCATGAATGAATTCAACAATATAACCAGCACCTAAAGCATTCTTTTCATGATCTACAAGCATAGAAATTTTACTACTCTCCATATAAGCAAAATTCTTCTCATTCGGAACAGTGGGAGTATCATAAGAGACTCGAATACTATAAATTGTTTCCACATTAAAAGAGTAATGTTCAGAGAAAGGGTAATCATAATCATGACAAGTTTTATAAATATAATCACTACTTTTTATAGCATAAGTATCATCACAATAATCATCATAGGTACGAGGCATGCTATCATCATTATAAATTTGCATATCAAAACTTGGGAGACTAAAACTATCATCTTCATTAAGCGTAGCATCCCCAAGCTTGGGACAAACATTAATTGCAGCAAATATATTCTCAAAAACATCATCTTCATCAAACATAGCATCCCCAAGCTTGGGCCTTTTCATATCATAAGCATAATCACTCTCATCATTAATAGTATAGATAGCACCAATAGTATAGCAATTATCATATTCTTCCAAGCAAGTGCCAAAAAGATTTTCAAGATCATAAGAAGTATCATTATCTTCCACAATTATATTTTCATGAGTCACAATAGTAATAGGAGCAGCATTATTTGGGAGAGATATCTTTTTACCTCTCTTCCTTTTTCTTTTCTTCTTCTTCACCACATCATGTGTGGGTTCAATCCTCTTTTTGGAGCTCCTTATTAATGAGATAGGTTGAATAGGAGGCTCCTCCTCGTTACCTGATTCATCACAAGAAATAATAGGAGGGTATTGGGAAGCCTCTTCCCTTTCATTAGTATTCTCTTCATCTTCTATTTGTTTTCTTTTCTTTATGTAGTTGGCAATATAAGGATTTTCAATGCAATTCACCACACAATACATATAAATCTTCTCTAGATCAAAATCAAGAAATATATCAAGATTAAACTTTGGAATACCCTCAGTTATACATTTCATTTCCTCATACTCCAAAAGAAGACTAAGCTCTTTATGATGCTCAAGGGTAATCAAATTATCACAATTTTTGGATACGATTCGGTCATGAAACAATTTACATTGGAGAATTAAATGACCATGTTCATTGCAAAGTTCACAAGGGATGCGAAAAATATTGAATTTTTCAGCACAATCATCAAGACTTTCTTGCAACAATTTAGTTTCTAAATACTTATGCCTCTTGCAATATCTATCTTCCTTATTTGGTGTGTACTTGCAAACCCAATGCACTCCACAAAAATTGACATGTTTATAGGAGACATTTTCATCATAACTAGTGCAATCATCATTAGTACCATGGATATTCAAGGAGTTTATACTAACAACATTGCAATCAAGCTCATCATTCAAAGATTTAGTGCCAAACATTTTAATGCATTCTTCTTCTAACACTTTAGCACAATTTTCCTTTCCATCATACTCACGAAAGATATTAAAAAGATGAAGCGTATGAGACAAACTCAATTCCATTTTTTATAGTTTTCTTTTATAAACTAAACTAGTATAAAACAAGAAACTAAAAGACTCGATTGCAAGATCTAAAGATATACCTTCAAGCACTCACCTCCCCGACAATGGCGCCAGAAAAGAGCTTGATGTCTACTACCCAACCTTCTTCTTGTAGACGTTGTTGGGCCTCCAAGTGCAGAGGTTTGTAGGACAGTAGCAAATTTCCCTCAAGTGGATGACCTAAGGTTTATCAATCCGTAGGAGGCATAGGATGAAGATGGTCTCTCTCAAGCAACCCTGCAACCAAATACAAAGAGTCTCTTGTGTCCCCAACACACCCAATACAATGGTAAATTGTATAGGTGCACTAGTTCGGCGAAGAGATGGTGATACAAGTGGTATATGGATAATAGATAATGGTTTTTGTAATCTGAAAATATAAAAACAGCAAGGTAACTAATGATAAAAGTGAGCACAAACGGTATTGCAATGCTTTGAAACAAGGCCTAGGGTTCATACTTTCACTAGTGCAAGTCCTCTCAACAATAATAACATAATTGGATCACATAACTATCCCTCAACATGCAACAAAGAGTCACTCCAAAGTCACTAATAGCGGAGAACAAACGAAGAGATTATGGTAGGGTACGGAACCACCTGAAAGTTATTCTTTCCAATCAATCCGTTGGGCTATTCCTATAAGTGTCACAAACAACCCTAGAATTCGTACTAGAATAACACCTTAAGACACAAATCAACCAAAACCCTAAGGTCACCTAGATACTCCAATGTCACCTCAAGTATCCGTGGGTACGATTATACGATATTCATCACACAATCTCATATTCATCTATTCAACCATCACATAGAACCTCAAAGAGTGCCCCAAAGTTTCTACCAGAGAATCACGACAAAAACGTGTGCCAACCCCTATGCATAGGTTCATGGGCGGAACCCGCAAGTTGATCACCAAAACATACATCAAGTGAATCACGTGGTATCCCATTGTCACCACAGATACGCACGGCAAGACATACTTCAAGTGTTCTCAAATCTTTAAAGACTCAATCCGATAAGATAACTTCAAAGGGGAAACTCAATCCATTACAAGAGAGTAGAGGGGGAGAAACATCATAGGATCCAACTATAATAGCAAAGCTCGCGATACATCAAGATCGTATCACCTCAAGAACACGAGAGAGAGAGAGATCAAACACATAGCTACTGGTACATACCCTCAGCCCCGAGGGAGAACTACTCCCTCCTCGTCATGGAGAGCACCGGGACGATGAAGATGGCCACCGGAGAGGGATTGCCCCCTCTGGCAGGGTGCCAGAACAGGTCTAGATTTGTTTTCAGTGGCTACGGAGGCTTCTGGCGGAGGAACTCCCGATCTATTGTGCTCCCCAATCGTTTTAGGGTATATGGAGATATATAGGCGGAAGAAGTACGTTAGGGGAGCCACGAGGGGCCCACAAGGGTGGAGGGCGCGCCCTAGGGGGGTGGGCGCGCCCCCTACCTCGTGGCTCCCTCGTTTCTTTCCTGACGTGCACTCCAAGTCTATCAGGTTGCTTCCGTTCCAAAAATAAGTTCCGTGAAGTTTCAGGTCAATTGGACTCCATTTGATTTTCCTTTTCTATGATACTCTAAAACAAGGAAAAAACAGAAACTGTCACTGGGCTCTAGGTTAATAGGTTAGTCCCAAAAATCATATAAAATAGCATATAAATGCATATAAAACATCCAAGGTTGATAATATAATAGCATGGAACAATAAAAAATTATAGATACATTGGAGACGTATCAGCTATAGAGGCTTGCGGCGGCAGAACTTCCGATCTTGGTTATTTTCTGGAGGTTTCTGTATTAATATAAATTTTTGGCGTCGGTCTCACGTCAAGAAGGTGCCCGAGTCGTCCACGAGGCAGGCCCACACGCCCGGGGGGTGGGCGCGCCCCCCACCCTCGTGGACGGCCCGGGAGTCTTCTGGCCCAACTCTTTTACTCCGGGGTCTTCTTTTGGTCCATAAAAAATCATCAAAAATTGGCACGTCAATTGGATCTCCATTTGGTATTCCTTTTATGTTTAAAAACAGAAACTGGCACTAGGCTCTAGGTTAATAGGTTAGTCCCAAAAATCATATAAAATAGCATATAAATGCATATAAAACATCTAAGGTTGATAATATAATAGCATGAATACTTCATAAATTATAGATACGTTGGAGACATATCAATCACCAACGTCGGTTAAATCCGAAGATGAAAGAAGTAGTAAGAACGAAAATATTAAAACTTTTGGAAGCAACTATAATCTATCACATAGCTGATAGTAGATGGGTAAGTCTTGTTCATTGTGATCCTAAGAAAGGAGGTATAACTGTCGTTCCTAATGATAAGAATGAACTTATTCCACAAAGAATTTTCATAGGCTATAGAATGGTAATTGATTTTAGAAAATTAAACAAAGCAACTAGAAAAGATCATTACCCTTTGCCTTTTATTGATCAAATGCTTGAAAGATTATCTAAGCACACACACTTTTGCTTCCTTGATGGATATTCTGGCTTTTCACAAATACCTGTTTCTCAACCTGATCAAGAAAAGACCACTTTGACTTGTCCCTTTGGAACTTATGCTTATGGATGTATGCCTTTTGGCTTATGTAATGCACCTGCTACCTTTCAAAGATGTATGACTGATATATTCTCTGACTTTTGTGAAAAGATTTTTGAGGTTTACATGGATGACTTTTATGTTTATGGGAAGTCTTTTGATGATTGTTTAAGCAATCTTGATCGAGTTTTGCAGAGATGCGAACAAACAAATCTTGTCTTGAATTGGGAGAAGTGCCACTTTATGGTGAATGAAGGCATTGTCTTGGGTCATAAAATTTCTGAAAGAGGTATTGAAGTGGACCAAGCTAAGGTTGATGCAATTGAGAAAATGACATGTCTAAAGATATAAAAGGTATTCATAGTTTCTTAGGTCATGCTGGCTTCTATAGGAGATTTATCAAAGACTTTTCAAAAATTTCTAGGCCTCTTACTAATCTCTTGCAGAAGGATATTCCTTTTGTTTTTGATGATGATTGTTTAGAAGCCTTTGAAACACTTAAGAAAGCTTTAATCTATGCACCTATTGTTCAACCACCTGATTGGAACTTGCCTTTTGAAATTATGTGTGATGCTAGTGATTATGCTGTTGGTGCTGTCCTAGGACAAAGAGTTGATAAGAAACTCAATGTTATTCATTATGCTAGTAAAACTCTAGACAGTGCTCAAAGAAATTATGCTACTACTGAAAAAGAATTCTTAGCAGTTGTGTTTGCTTGTGATAAATTTAGACCTTATATTGTTGATTCCAATGTAATTGTTCGCACAGAACATGCTGCTATTAAATATCTTATGGAAAAGAAAGATGCTAAACCTAGACTTATTCGATGGGTTCTCTTGTTACAAGAATTTTATTTACATATCATTGATAGAAAAGGAGTTGAGAACCCAGTTGCTGATAATTTGTCTAGGCTTGAAAATGTGCTTGATGACCCACTACCTATTGATGATAGTTTTCCTGATGAGCAGTTAGATGCAATAAATGTTTCTCATGGTACTCCTTAGTATGTTGATTATGCTAACTACATTGTTGCTAAATATTTACCACCTAGCTTTACATACCAACAAAAGAAAAAATTATTCTACGATTTAAGACATTCCTTTTGGGATGACCCACATCTTTATAAGAAGGAGTAGATGTTATTATTAGACGTTGTGTACCTGACCATGAACAGGGACAAATCCTACGGAAATGTCACTCCGAGGCTTATGGAGGGCATCATGCTGGAGATAGAACTGCTCACAAGGTATTGCAATCTGGATTTTATTGGCATACTCTCTTCAAAGATACCCGTAAGTTCATCTTACGTTGCGATGAATGTCAAAGGATAGGTAATATCGGTAAGCATCAAGAAATGCCTATGAATTATTCACTTTCTGTTGAACCATTTGATGTTTGGGGATTTGATTACATGGGACCTTTTCCTTCCTCTAATGGGTATACACATATTTTGATTGTTGTTGATTATGTTACTAAATGGGTAGAAGCTATTCCAACTAGAGGTGTTGATCACAACACCTCTATTACAATGCTTAAGGAAGTTATTTTTCCAAGGTTTGGAGTCCCTTGATATTTAATGATTGATGGTGGTTCACACTTTATTCATGGTTCTTCTCGTAATATGCTTGCCAAGTATGATGTTAACCATAGAATTGCATCACCTTATCATCCTTGGTCTAGTAGTCAAGTTGAACTTAGCAATAGAGAAATAAAATTAATTTTGCAAAAGACTGTCAATAGGTCCAGGAAGAATTTGTCTAAGAAATTAGATGATGCACTTTGGGCTTATAGAACAGCATATAAAAATCCTATGGGTATGTCTCCTTATAAAATGGTTTATGGAAAAGCTTGTCATTTACCTCTTGAGTTAGAACATAAAGCATATTGGGCAATCAAAGAACTCAATTATGATTTCAAACTTGCTGGTGAAAAGAGGTTATTTGATATCAACTCATTAGATGAATGGAGAACCCAAGCTTATGAAAATGCAAAATTATTTAAAGAAAAAGTAAAAAGATGGCATGACAAAAGAATTCAAAAGCGTGAGTTTAAAGTTGGAGAATGTGTTCTTTTGTACAACTCTTGTTTCAGATTCTTTGTAGGAAAACTCCTCTCAAAATGGGAAGGCCCATACGTCATCGAGGAGGTTTACCGGTCTGGAGCCATCAAAATAAATAATTCCGAAGATACTAACCCGAAGGTTGTCAATGCAACAAATAAAACATTATATCTCAGGTACGCCTATTAATGTTGAAAGTAATATTATCCAAACTATGACACCAGAAGAACACATAAAAGATTCCTTCCGGAACACTCCAGAATCATGAAAATAAGGAGGTACGTGATACGTTAAGTAAACGGACTCCGGAAAATCCGCAAAAATATTTTTTATCAGTTTTGGAATATTTTAGAATTTTGGGAATAAAGAAACTTCCAGGAAGCATCCCCTGGTAGGCACACGACACCAGGGTGCGCCAGCCTGGCGCGCCGAGGTGGGTTCTGCCCACCTGGGACACCTTCCGTACTCCGTTTTCTACCATATACTTGTCCTCCAAGATAAAAAAATCTTTATATACTCCCCGAACCTGTTGATCACCGTATCACGGAGAAATCCCCGGTTCTCTTTTCTTGTTGTTTTCTGCGTAGACCTGAAAATATGTCTTCCCAAGACTCTGAGGGTGAGAGCTATGTTGCTGATCTCGTCGCAAACCCCAAGTCCTATGGGGATGAGGGGCACTATAGCTGGACCTCCGAAGAAGAAGAATAAGAAGAAGAAGAATCGGTTCCTCCCCGGTTCAAAAATGAAAGCATGGAGGCGTTATGCAAGAAGATAATAAAACTCGAGATAGATAATTGCGAGTTGATGACGGAAAATTTTATTCTCCGTAAGAAGCTAGAGGAAGCGAAGGGCAAACCTTCTACCTTCTCACCACCACCATTACCTTCTTCTTCATCACCATCATCTTCTTCACCACCAAAGGAGAATTGAGTATCGGGTATGGGCACTCCCCTTGGCTTCCGGCAAGCTTGGGGGAGGTGCCCCAGTATCGTATCATCCCACTATCTTTTTTTTACTTATTTTAGTTCGATCCTTTTGATTTAGATGAATAAAAGTTTAGTTTGATCCTTTCTTCTTTGAGAGTTTGCTTAGTGATCTATCCTTGTAATCGTGTGCAAGTTATATAATAAAGTTTAGTATGAGTTTTTGCTTTCTTTACTTTCATGTTGCAAATAAAAGAAAAGAAATAATAAAGGAAATAAATAAGAAAGGAAATAAATGAAGAAAAGATTATATACTAATCCTATGGTAGGTGATGGCACCACATAAGGAAAAGTATAAGTAGAAAATTTTATTAGAGATTGACAAACATAGCATTAGTCAATGATGCAACTCATGAAAGAATTAATAACGGAAGAGAAGATTCACATATAAATATACTATCCTAGAAATCTTTTGTGATTGTGAGCCCTCATCAAAATATTATATGCCAAGATTGTTGACGTTGGACAAGGAAGACAACTTAATGATTTATGTTTGCTCATATTCACATAGAAGTCATATTGTCATCGATCCTTTAACATGTGGTGCTTGCCCCTTATCTTTGCTAGCCAAAAATTCTGCACTAAGTAGAGATACTACTTGTGCATCCAAAAACCCTTAAACCCAAATCTATTTTCAAGTGTCCACCATACCTACCTAGGGATCGAGCAAGATCCCTCAAGTAAGTTGTCATTGGTGCAAAAAGGCAATAAAAATTGCTTCTAAAAGTGTGAGATCATTTAGTGTAAGAGAAAATTGAGCGTTGCACGAACTTGTGATGGTGAAGAATAAAAGCGACAGGCTGCATAATAAAGGTTGCTATCACAACGGGCAATGTAACGTGACGTTCTTTTGCACTAAGGGATTGAGCATACAAACAAATAAGTGCATGGCAACCTCTTCTTCCCTCTGCGAAGGGCCTATCTTTTACTTTTATGCAAGAGTCAAAGTTTTTCCCTCTATTCCTTTTATTTTTCTCCTTTGGCAAGCATCATGTGGTGAGGAAAGATCTAGGCACATATGTCCAGTTGAATATGGGTGGCATGAGTTATTATTGTTGACATCACCCTTGAGGTGAGTATGTTGGGAGGCGAAACCATAAGCCCCTATCTTTCTGTGTGTTCGGTTGAAACATTTTGCTCATGGGTACGAGGTGAGTGTTATCAATCATAGAAGACTATATGATGGTTGAGTATGTAGACTTACCTAAAGGCTCTGACACGTGACCCTTCCTGAAAATATGATGAATTGTAGTTGCAAAGTTGACTCAGAACATAGTTTTGTTGGTTTCTAATAGAGTTTTGCTTTATACTTCGACTGTGTGATGAACTATTACTTATTTATGAGAAGTATATAATGAAAGTTCTATGATAAAAGTCCTATGTCTAATTTTGTTGTTGTTATAATAATCAACATGATGCTTCTATGTCTGTATTTTGTTTTTATCGACACCTCTCTCTCAAAGCATGTGAACATGTTTTTCGATTTCGGTTTTCGCTTGAGGACAAGCGAGGTCTAAGCTTGGGGGAGTTGATACGTCCATTTTGCATCATGTTTTCTTACTGTTATTTATGATGTTTTTATCCATAATAATGCTTTTTGGAGTAATTCTAATGCATTTTCTCTCATAATATGCAAGGTACACACCAAGGGGAGAATTCTGGCAGCTGGAAATCTGGACCTTAAAAAGCTACGTCAGGCTACCTATTCTGCACAACTCCAAATGAGCTGAAACTTCACGAGGATTTTTATGGAATATATAAGAATTATTGGAGAAAATAACTACCAGAGGGGGGCCACTAGGTGGGCACAACCCACCTGGGCACGCAAGGGCCCCTGGCTGTAACACCCACGATGCGGCTATATCTCCCATGTGTCGGAGCACGACTTAGAGGCATAACCGCATAGTAGGCATGTTGCAAGAGGGGTAATCTTTACACATCCCATGTACTGAATAAGATAGAGATAAAGAGTTGGCTTACAATCGCCACTTCACACAATACATAAATATGGCATTACATCATCTAGAATACAATCAAGGTCCGACTACGGAACCAAAATAAAGACAACCCCAAATGCGATAGATCCCCGATCGCCCCAACTGGGCTCCACTACTGATCGTCTAGAAAGGAAACATAGTAACGTCCTGAATCCTCGTCGAACTCCCACTTGAGTTCGGTCGCATCCCCTGGAATGGCATCATCGGCACCTGCATCTGGTTTTTGGAAGTAATCTGTGAGTCATGGGGACTCAGCAATCTCACACCCTCGCGATCAAGACTATTTAGGCTTATGGGTATGAAAAGGTAGTGAGGTGGAGCTGCAGCAAGCACTAGCATATATGATGGCTATCTTACGCAAATGAGAGCGAGAAGAGAAGCAAGGCACGGTCGATAAGCTATCATGATCAAGAAGTGATCCTGAACTACTTACGTTCAAGCATAACACGAGACCGTGTTCTCTTCCCAGACTCCGCCGAAAAGAGACCATCACGGCTACGCACGCTGTTGATTCATTTTAGTTAAGTTAAGTGTCAGGTTTTCTACAACCGGATATTAACAAATTCTCATCTGCCCATAACCGCGGGCACGGCTTTCGAAAGTTCAAATCCCTGCAGGGGTGTCCCAACTTAGCCCATCACAATCTCTCACGGTCAACGAAGGATATTCCTTCTCCCAGGACGATCCGATTAGACTCGGAATCCCGGTTACAAGACATCTCGACAATGGTAAAACAAGACCAGCAAAGCCGCCCGATGTGCCGACAAATCCCGATAGGAGTCGCACGTATCTCATTCTCAGGGCACACTGGATAGGTCAAGCTACAAGTAAAACCAACCCTCGAGTTTCCCCGAGGTGTCCCCGCAGGCTGCCCGTTTCGGACCAACACTCAGAGGAGCACTGGCCCGGGGGGGTTTAAAATAAAGATGACCCTCGGGCTCACGAAAACCCAAGGGAAGGTTATAGGTTGTTAGGCAAATGTAAAACCAAGGTTGGGCCTTGCTGGAGGAGTTTTATTCAAGGCGAACTGTCAAGGGGTTCCCATTATAACCCAACCGCGTAAGGAACGCAAAATCAAGGAACATAACACCGGTATGATGGAAACTAGGGCGGCAAGAGTGGAACAAAACACCAGGCATAAGGCCGAGCCTTCCACCCTTTACCAAGTATATAGGTGCATTAAAGTAAACAAGATATAATAATGATATCCCAACAATAATCATGTTCCAAAAAGGAACAAACTCCAATCTTCACCTGCAACTAGCAACACTATAAGAGGGGCTGAGCAAAGCGGTAACATAGTCAAACAACGGTTTGCTAGGACAAGGTGGGTTAGAGGTTTGACATGGCAATATGGGAGGCATGATAAAGCAAGTGGTAGGTATCGCGACATAGGCATAGCAATAGAGCGAGCAACTAGCAAGCAAAGATAGAAGTGATTTCGAGGGTATGGTCATCTTGCCTGCAAAGTTCTCTGAGTTGACGTAAGCCTGATCCTCGTAAGCGTAATCAACGGGTTCCTCGATCACGAACTCGTCTCCTGGCTCTACCCAAGCCAAGAACACAAGCAAAGGAAAACACAATCAACCACGGTGCAATGCGCAAGCAACATGATGCAAAACATGGCATGATATGCGGGATGTGATATGCAATGCATATGCATGCTCCGGAAGGGAAAGACTAAATCAGGCCTCAACTTGGCAAACCAAGTGCGCCCCTGGAAAGATAGTTTGATTTCGGTCGAAATCGATATAAAGATCACCGGAATCAGATGCATGGTTTGCAAATGGCAAGCAAAACAATAATGGCATGATTCTACGATTAACAGCACGATGCCATCTAGAATGCAACAAGAAACTAAGCTACTGCACTCCAACATAGCAACAAAGTACATGGCAGTGATATACTCAAGATGCTTGACAAAAGATGAACACTGAGCTACGGCTAAATCACACAAGAGCAGATTCAAACAAGCATGGCAAAAGTGCAAAAGATATCAGCTTCACAAACTTAGAGAAAATAACATGTCAGGATTTAACATCAGGAAGCAATGTTTAGAGCAAGATAACAACATGCTACAGGATCATAACATAGCAAACAAAGGCATGTCATGAATCTACTCAAAGCATATAACAAAAGTCCCTTACTGACCATAAGCCAAAAGGGATCAGAAGATATGATGGCACCCATGTAAACATAGCAAGTTTCGTTAACAGATTCAGACTTAGCAGAAAACTGGACATGGCAAAAACAGAGTTACGTAGGCATGTTTACGAGCTCGATGCACTAAACACAAGGCATTGCATGACAAGATAAGAATACTCCCAGCAAGAAGACATGATCATGAAGCCAAGCAAAGTAAGAACAAGTTCATAGCATGCATGGATCAACTACAACAACCTTGGCAAAATTGATTAACACGTAAACAATCTGCCAGGAACATTTTATAGCAAAAGTAGAGCAAGATTGAGTCATGCTAGGGTGCTCCATAAATGCAAACAAGGACATTGATGGGTAGACCATAATCATATGTCAAAATCATCCTTACTGGCCATACTCAAAAGAGGCATGGATCACTCTGTATCAACATGAATACATGGCATAAAAATAACAACAGGGAAATGACTTAGTGAATTTCTAAGTCCCTGAAATCAGCAACATCACGAGAGCTACTTTGCATGCTTGTGCTAGTAACCACATTGATCACAAAAATACATGGCATACACCCCTGTAAAGATGGCATGGCATAGCCCAAAACACATGTAGGGCTCAAGTCCATAGGAGGCACACAATAATCATGGCAAAAATGACAAATGCTAATAACCTGTTAAGAAACAGAAACTAACATTTTATAGCACTCTTGCAACAGACATTTGGGCATCAATATGGACCCAAACAAGCATGGTGCAATGGAACAAAATGAAGAGGATATCCTAACGAACATTTTGATATATGGCATGCTCAAAACGGAGCTACGGATGCGGAGTTATGATGAGATGAATAGGGCTAGAAAATAATGCAAAAATGACTTAGAGAGAAAAAAGAGAGGTCAACCCTAGTGGATCTGGATTTGGGCACGGTTCCCGAGGATCGTCGTCGTTCTCCCGCGGTGGCCGGAGCTAGGAGGGCTTGCCGGAGAGGTGCGGGGAGGCGTGGAGGAGGCCGGAGGATAGAAGGGCGACGCCGGTGAGGTGGGAAGGCGGCGCCAGCGGAGCTTCGGCAGCGCGCGGACCCGTGTCGGCGGCGAGGAGGCACGGCGGCCGGCGAGGAGGGAGGCGGCGGCGAGGGGAGGAGGGAGTGCGGCGGCGTGGCGATCCACGGCGGCGAGGAGAAGGCGCAGGCGGCGGGGACGAAGCAGGCGCGGGAGGCGGCGCAGATGGGCTCGGCGGGCCCGCCTCGGGCTCGCGGGCCGGTGGCGGTGGTGGCGACACGTGTCACGCTGCGGTTGGACGGGCGCGGCGGCGGACACGTCCGGCTCCGTCCGGACGTGTCCGGTGCGGAGAGGGACTAGGTCTAGGGTTTCGGGACCGCGAATTTCGGAGGGGGAGGCCTATTTATAGATTCTGGGAGCTAGGAGAGTCCAAATGGAGTGCGGTTTTCGGCCACGCGATCATGATCGAATGGCCGAGAGGGTGGAGGGGGTTTGGATTGGTTTTGGGCCACTTTGGAGGGGTGTTGGGCTGCAACACACACGAGGCCTTTACGGTTTCTTGGTTAACCGTTGGAGTATCAAACGAACTCCAAATGGCATGAAACTTGACAGGCGGTCTACCGGTAGTGTACCAAGGCCTCTTGCCAAAACTCGGTCCAATCCGAGAACGTTTAACACCCGCACACGAAAAGAGGCAAAAAGGGACGCTGGAGGACATAGGAGTGCCGGAATGCAAAATGGACAATGGGGAAAGTGCTCGGATGCATGAGACGAACACGAATGCAAATGTGATGCACATGATGACATGATATGAGATGCATGACATGGACAAAAAGCAAAACGAAGACAAAACCCAACCACGAGGGAATATGATAACTTAGAGCCGGAAATGGCAAGAGTTGGAATACAAATATGGCAAGTTACATACGGGGCGTTACACTGGCGCACCCTGGGGGTTGTGGCCTCCTCAGCCCACCTCCTGTGCCCATATTTTGGTATATAAGTCATTTTGACCTAGAAAAAATAAGGGGAGGACTTTCGGGATGAAGCGTCGCCTCCTCGAGGTGGAACTTGGGCAGGAGCACTTTTACCCTCCGGTGGATCGATTCCGCAGGGGGGGCTTCCCTCCCGGAGGGGGAAATCATCGTCATCATCATCACCAACAACTCTCCCATCTTGGGGAGGGCAATCTCCATCAACATCTTCAATAGAACCATCTCCTCTCAAACCCTAGTTCATCTCTTGTGTTCAATCTTGTTACCAGAACTATAGATTGGTAGTTGTGGGTGACTAGTAGTGTTGATTACATCTTGTAGTTGATTACTATATGGTTTATTTGGTGGAAGATTATATGTTCAGATCCAATATGCTATTTAATACTCCTCTGATCATGAGCATGTTTATCATTTGTGAGTAGTTACCTTTGTTCTTGAGGTCACGGGAGAAATCATGTTGCAAGTAATCATGTGAATTTGATATGTGTTCGATATTTTGATAGTATGTATGTTGTGATTCCCTTAGTGGTGTCATGTGAACGTCGACTACATGACACTTCACCATATTTGGGCCTAAGGGAATGCATTGTGAAGTAGCAATTAGATGCTGGGTTGCGAGAGTGACGATAGCCTAAACTCCAGTTTATGCGCTATTCCATAAGGGACCGATTGGATCCCAAAGTTTAATGCTATGGTTAGAATTTATTCTTAATACTTTTCTCGTAGTTGAGGATGCTTGCGGGAGGGTTAATCATAAGTAGGAGGTTTGTTCAAGTAAGAACAGCACCTAAGCACCGGTCCACCCACATATCAAATTATCAAAGTAGCGAATATGAATCAAACCAACATGATGAAAGTGACTAGATGAAATTCCGGTGTACCCTCAAGAACACTTTGCTTCTTATAAGAGACCGTTTTGGCCTGTCCTTGGCCTCAAAAAGATTGGGCTACCTTGTTGCACTCTTGTTACTACTATCATTACTTGCTCATTACAAATTATCTTGCTATCAAACTACCCCGCTACTTAAAATTTCAGCACTTGCAAACATCACCTTACTGGAAACTACTTGTCATTTCCTTCTGCTCCTCGTTGGGTTCAACACACTTACTTACTGAAAAGAGCTACAATTGATCCCCTATGCTTGTGGGTCATCAGTCGTTCATAAAGGACGCAGTGGCTCTGAATATGTTGCGACTCGAAGCTCGTCTCGAAGATGTCTGTGGGTACATCACTCGTTTGAGGGCCGCGCTGGCGAAGATAGATAAAGAACTGTGGCCTGAGGATACACTTCAGAATGACCTCGAGTCCATGATGGCTCGACTCAATGAGATACCTGCTCGAGTGCAGGCATGGAAGAAATATGCTGCTCGCTGCGAAGCTGACATGGCGCTCTCACTTGTCCATGTCCATTGCAAAGATGCTAAGGAAGATAAGCTGAAGGCTCTTCAGGTGTCAAATACGAAGAAGCTCCAATTTGAAGACTTCATGGAGATTTTATCGAAGCAGCCACTCAGATAGCCAACGACATTGACCTGGACACCTTCGTCGAGCCAATGAGTCCTCCCGACGCGTGAAGAAAAAACTTTATGATTCAAACTTATTTGCCTCAGAATGTCGAGTGGTATTGTAATCTTTAAAATCGTTCGGGCTTTCTGCCCGAGTACTTTTATCTGCGTTTGCGATCTTGAGGTTACGAATTTATCTAAACGTTGCTTTCCAGTTTACTGCATATTCTGAGTGAACGGGTTTCTTAAACTTAGGCGAGGGCTGGCTCGTGGCTAAGTCTCCGAGTGGGAGGGACGCTCTCACTCGAAGTAGTTTTTAACTTAGGCGAGGACTGGCTCGCGGCTAAGCCCCCGAGTGAGAGGGATGCTCTCACTCGGAGAAGTTCTTAACTTAGGCGAGGACTGGGTCGCAACTAAGCCCCCGAGTGGGAGGGATGCTCTCAGTCGGAGTAGTTTTTTTACTTAGGCGAGGACTGACTCGTGGCTAAGCTCCTGTGTGGGAGGGACACTCTCACTCGGAGTAGTTTTTAACTTAGGCGAGAATTGGCTCGTGGCTAAGCCCTCGAGTGGGAGGCATGCTCTCACTCGGAGTAGTTTTTAACTTAGGCGAGGATTGGCTCGCAGTTAAGCCCCCGAGTGAGAGGGATGCTCCCACTCGGAGAATTTTTTTAACTTAGGTGATGACTGGCTTGCGGCTAAGCCCCCGAGTGTGAGGGACGCTCTCACTCGGAGAATTTTTTTAACTTAGGCGAGGACTGGCTCGCGGCTAAGCCCCCGAGTGAGAGGGACACTCTCACTCGGAGAAGTTTGTAACTTAGGCGAGGGCTGGCTCATGGCTAAGCCCCCGAGTGGGAGGGATGCTCTCACTCATAGAAGCTTTTAACTTAGGCGAGGACTGGCTCGCAGCTAAGCCCCCCGAGTGGGAGGAATGCTCTCACTCGGAGTAGTTTTTAACTTAGGTGAGGAATGGCCCGCAGCTAAGCCCCCGAGCGAGAGGGATGCACCCACTCGGAGAAGTTTTTAACTTAAGAGAGGACTGGCTCACGGCTAAGCCCCCGAGTGAGAGGGACACTCTCACTCGGAGAAGTTTTTAACTTAGGCGAGGACTGGCTCGCGGCTAAGCCCCGAGTGAGAGGGACTGATACGTCTCCATCGTATCTACTTTTTGGAGTGTCATGTTATCTTCTCTCATACTTTTTGATCAAAGTATTTGTCAGAACTTTTTTGAAAATGAATGTCAAATGCCAGTTCAAAGTGAATTCAAATTCAACAGAAAGTATTCAAATACCTCTAAAATTTTCAAATTCCACCATAATTCAATCAAGGTGCAATGGATGCTTAGCTATAATTGTAAAACATTTCAAAATAAAAATTTGGGATGTTACATATAGGGGATCGCAACAGTTTTCGAGGGTAGAGTATTCAACCCAAATTTATTGATTCGACATAAGGGGAGCTAAAGAATATTTGCAAGTATTAGCAGTTGAGTTGTCAATTCAACCACACCTGGAGACTAAATAGTAGTAGCATAGTAGTATGATAGTTTGATAGTAGTAGCAATGATAGTAACAGTAATGCTAACAGTAGTAGCAGTAGTATTATAGCAAATGTGATAGTAGCAACAACAACAGTAGTAATAGTAACTTAGCAAAGAACAATATATGAAAAGCTCGTAAGCATTGGATTGGTAATTTCGTTGGATAATATTCATCATGTAATAGTCATAACCTAGGGCGACAAAACTAGCTCCAATTCATCAATATAATGTAGGCATGTGTTCCCTATATAGTCATATGTGCTTATGCAAAAGAACTTGCATGTCATCTTTTGTCCTACCCTCCTGTGGCAGCGGGGTCCATAAAGAAACTAAGAGATATTAAGGCTTCCTCTTAATAGAGAACCGAAAAAAAGCATTAGCACATAGTGAATACATGAACTCCTCAAACTACGGTAATCACCGGAAAGAATCCCAATTATTGTCACCTTGGGGTATGCGGATCATAACACGTAATAGGTGCGTCTAACTTGCAAGATCAGGTCAAGAACACAAATATATTCATGAAAACATAAAGGATTCAGATCTGAAATCATGACACTTGGGCCCTAGTGACAAGTATTAAGTATAGCAAAGTCATAGCAACATAAATCTCAGAATATAATGGATACTAGGGATCAAGCCCTAACAAAACTAACTCAATTACATGATAAATCTCATCCAGCCCATCACCGTCTAGCAAGCCTACGAAGGAATTACTCACTCCCGGCGGTGAGCATCATGAAATTGATGATGGAGGAAGGTTGATGATAACGATGGCACAGAATCCCCTCTCGGGAGCCTAGAACGGACTCTAGATTAGCCCTCCCGATGAAGAACAGGAGGTGGCGGTGGCTCCGTATCGTAAGATGCGATGATTCCTTCTCTTTGATTTTTTTCTTGGCGAATAGGTACTTATGGACTTGGAGTTAGGGTTGCGGGGGCTTCCAGGGGCCCACAAGACTGAGGGGCGAGGCCCGTGGAGGGGAGGGGGCTGGGCTTGTGGCGCCCTAGTGGCCCTCCTCTGGTAGTTTCTTTTGCCAGTATTTTTTATATATCTGAAATAATTCTCCGTAAATTTTCAGCTCAACCCGAGAACTTTTGATTTCTGCACAAAAACAACACCATAGCAATTCTGCTGAAAACAACGTCAGTCCGGATTAGTTCCATTCAAATCATGCAAATTAGAGTCTAAAACAAGAGCAAAAGTGTTTGGAAAAGTAGATACGTTTGGGACGTATCAACCGCACACCCTCTAGCCGGTGATCTGGCCGGGGTGGTTGCCATGAGTGCAGATGTTGGGTGGAAGAGAAGGAGTGTGCTACGAAAGGATAAGGAAGGGAGTGGAAGAGAAGTGATGGAATCGGCGCCGGCGAGTGACGAGGCAGATGAGTGGGTGGGGGCATTCGGGCCGGGCCTGGTTAGATCAAATGATCTAAAATGTGACGTTGCACTCCTCCCTGCTTCAATATTCGTGCAACCGATCCAACGGTGATTACAACGTTTGGCCCAAGTTGCTTCGTGTCACACATGTCACACTTATCATTTAGGTTGGAGAAAATATGTCATTTGATTCATATCGTGGGACTTTTTCCATTAAATATAGGCTAATGTTTATTTTTCTATAAAATGTTAAGAACAGAAATAATTCCTTCATAGAAATAGAATTTTGTTACTACAAACCAAAGGGCTCTAAACGAATTTTTCTATAAAAATCTTATTCTATGAAATACCCACAAAACTTCTCCAAATCAAAGAAGGCCGCAGCTATGGCGAACCTCAAATAACCACCAAGCAAGAATCACCCGACAGTGAAAAACACTCTAAAAGCTGAGAAACAAGACTACCGTGTCGACCAGAGGGTGGGTGCCTACATTTTCTACAATGAACAAATCGTGCACAGCTTTTTTTTGAGGATCAGCCACTAGGCTTAAGCAGAGCTTACAACACATGTACAATCATCAGCTATAAGATCTGAAAGTTCTACAGGGACTCCTTCTATCATTGTGCAGTCTCCAGATTTCCTCGCAAGGGCTGCCAAGGCATGGGCAGCTTTGTTTCCTTCTCTTCTCGTGGTTGGCCGTGAGATTGAGCTGAACAAGCCAGCTTGTATCTTGATGTCATTTATGATGTGGAAAAGGTGTGATCTATCTGGCTCCTCCCCTTTTAACCGGTTTATCAGTGATAGACAGTCGGACTCCACAACAATGTTTCCTCGAGTCACTTTAGCAAGCTCTGTCAGGCCCAACTTCACTGCCTTAGCTTCCGCAGCTTCAATTCCGGTGCTTGCAGTAGTTGTACGCCCTACAGACAAAACAACCCTGCCCTGATGGTCTCTCGCAATCATCCTAGACAGCTCGGTCCCTTGTCCCCAATAAAGGAAGCATCTGTGTTAACCTTGCAGTACCCAGAAGGCGGCGGAGACCACATCACGCTTTCCCTTGGTAATTTTTGTTGCACTCTGGTGTCCGAATTGAACAGGCTGATTTTACTCGTGCAGTCAGTATCAGGTACCGAGGCCTGTAGGATCTCCTGCTCATACCTTCTTATGAAATCGGCGGACACCGATACTGAGGCTGAACCCTTGCCATGTACACAATCCTCCCGTAGGAACCACGCTCTCCAAAAGAGCAAGAGGATCCTATCTCTGGTGATTACCGAGCAAGAATCTAGAAGGCATTGCAGCCAGTCTGCACCTGTGTAATTGAATTCTTTCTCAGAAGGCAGTGACCAGCTTTTCCTCAACTCTGTTCGAACTGCCCGAGCCTTTGTGCACTTGACAACTGCGTGGTGTTCATCCTCGTCTTCTTGACCACAGATTGGAGATGTTGCAAAGTCTTCCAGGGTTCTACGTTTCTTGTTCTTTGTAGTAGCCAGGGAGTTTGTGGCAATCCTCCAGTTGAGGATTTTAATTTTCTAGGGTATTTTGCCTTTCCATATTAAGTCCTAGATGCTCCGGTCATTTGCCTCACTAGTGGAGCTGGAAGCAGCCGGTTGTCCCCTTGCCTTGATTTCCATGGCCAGCCTATAGGCACTCTTAACACTGAAATTCCCAGAGTTTTCATGGTGCCAAGCAACACAGTCGCTGGTTTTCCTTGCTGGGAGTTTTATTTGACAGATTTCTTCGGCATCATAAGCTGGGCAGATCTGCTTTATCAAATCCACATCCCACTCATTAAAGTCCGTCTTTATTAGCTGGTTGACCCATCTAAGTCTGCAGTTGCATAGAAAGGTAGCAGCTTTTAGACCGCTTCTCCTTGGTATCCAGTTGTCTCTTTGGATTCGCACACTCCTACCATCCCCAATTCTCCACACGATTCCTTCTTTCAATAGTTCCAAACCAAACTCTATTCCACGCCATGCTGGGGAAGCATCCGAGGCGAAGACTGTATCCAATATATCACCATTAGGGTAGTATTTTGATTTCAAGACTCTGGCGCACAGGCTCTCAGGGTTCTGAATCAGCCTCCAACCTTGTCTTGCCAGTAGGGCTTGATTAAACAGGTGCATGTCTCTGAACCCCAGGCCCCCTCCTCTCTTCGGTTTGGTCATTTGGTCCCAAGCCATCCAATGTACTTTCCTGTGTTCGGCATTGTCCCCCCACCAGAAGTCACGAATAAGTTTTTCATATTTCTCACAAAATCCCATCGGCATTTTGAAAACGCCCATTGGGTAGGTGGGTAGGGATTGAGCCACTGACTTGACATTTACCTCTTTTGCTGCAAAAGACATATACTTCTCATTCCAATCTGAGCATCTCTTAGTGAATCTTTCCATAATCGGCTGGAAACACCCATTCTTCATCCTCCCCTCTGGAGTTGGTAGGCCCAAATATTTGCTCTCAAAGGAGGCGGCCACTACTGCTAGGATGTTCTTAATATTATCTTGGCACTCTGTTGGGCATAGTTCACTAAAAAGCAGTGAACATTTAGCGGGGCTGAGCAGCTGACCGGTGCACCATTGAAAGCAGTCCAAAGCCTCCTTGATGACTGCGGCTTCTTGGGTTGTTGCTTTAAAGAAAAGAAGACTATCATCTGCAAACAAGAGGTTAGATATGCCTGGGCTCCCCCTTGCCACTTTGATGGGTGTTAGCTTGCCTTCATTCATTTCTTTTTTCAGAATATTAACCAGCCCATCCGCCACTAGCAGGAACAAGTACGGACTTAGTGGGTCGCCCTGCCTAAGCCCCCTTGACGGTACAAAGGCCTTGAGCAGTTTCCCATTCCATTTGACTGAGTATCTCACTGATTTGATGCACTCCATTACCCACTTGATCCAGACAATGTCAAAACCCAACTTAAGTAGGGCCCCTTCTAAATAGCTCCAATCCACTCGGTCATAGGCCTTGGCCAGGTCTAACTTATAAGCACAATGTGTGTTGTGTTTGCTTTTGGAGTGGCTGATCCTATGGAAGCATTCGAAGGCAATGATAGCATTATCAGTGATCAACCTCCCAGGTATAAAGGCACTCTGTGATTCAGACACAATCTCATTAAGAAAGGGACGGAGGCGGTTGACCAGGCATTTTGACACCACCTTATAGACGGAGGCGGTTGACCAGGCACTGATTACATCTTCCTTCATTGTGCCCCAGTTCCTTTGGTAAAATCTCGCCGGGAAACCATCAGCCCCTGGGGCCTTGAGAGGTCCGATTTGGAAGAGGGCGTCTGAGATCTCTTCTTTTGTAAAGGTTTTTGTCAGCCCGTTGTTCATCTCGACAGTTACTTTGGGAGAAATCAGGTTCAGTAAGGTTGATAGGCAGTCCAGACTTGTCAAAGTTGATAGGCAGTCCAGATGCCACAGTACGCGTACGGTGTTCATTTGCCATGTGATATGCAATGCAGAATCTACCAGGCCATCCACACGCGTACCATCTTATTTCATGTGGCTACTATGTTGTGAAAGGTACTGTATCTCAAGCATTGAGACGACACTTTGGATTAAACGTTGTCCAACAAGGAACGATACCGTATAGCGATTTGCCAAAACGAAAACCAAAAAAACCTACTGCTTCCATCTGGGTTGAACCAATGGCTTAACAACAGAGGATACCGAGCAAAATGAGTAAATCTACACTCTAAAATATGTCTACATATACATTCGTATGTTGTAGTTCATTTGAAATGTCTAAAAAACTTATATTTAGGAACGAAGGAAGTAATAATTACGCATGGTTGTCGATCATGAAGAGGCGCGTACGCACGTGAGGCACGGTTTCGGCCGTCGCCACCGGACGCCCAGATGGATTTCTCCCCTTTGCCTCGTGACCGCCAGAACTAGTCAAACTACGACGGAAGAAGGACGGCCAGCGAGCATGAGCCCTGCAATCACTACAATTTTAGCCGGAGACACCCTATGAACGATTCAACAAGTTGATTCTAGTTAAGGTATTGTGCCCTAGTGATTTTGCTTTTCCTATGATAATTAATACAAATTATAAATGATAATCAATATCCCCTCTTCATTATTTCACATGGCATTGATAATTGATTGGGCATGGTTTATCGTAGATTTTAGAGGCTTTGTCATTGAAATCAATGTGATAGTTAATAAGAAGTTTGTCAAGATAATTGATTGGATCTCGGCTGTTCTTTTCAATGTCCTATGGAAAACTGAGATGCAAGCAGTAGTCCAGAAAAGAAACTAGTCCACGATTATGCTTAATCTATTTTTCTATAAATAAAATGGATTTGATAAATTTTCCAATTCCGCATCCTAGTGAGTAAAATAATTTCATTGGATGTTGAAGGCAAGATTAAATATTGGGATCAACGGGAAGCCGGAAAAACCTACTAAACCGATCCCAAAGGCAACGCTCGAAGGAAGCCCCCAGCTCCAATTTCGCCCCGGCCCCTAAAATCCTAGGATCGGCCCTGCTGCCGTGTCGACCGGAGGATGCCTCTACAGTGAACGTACATATCGTGCGTCCTCACAGCTTTTTGGGGACATTAAAGACTAGTCAAAGTTGATACGCAGCGGTGGTCATTTGCCATGGGATATGCAATGCAAAATCTTCCACGCCATCCACACACGTGCCATCTTATTTCATGTGGCTACTATGTTGTGAAAGGTACTGTCTCAACCATTGAGACGACACTTATGGACTAAACGTTATCCAACAAGCAACGATACCTTATAGCGATTTGCCAAAACGAAAACGAAAAAAACCTACTGCTTACATTTTGGTCGAATCAATGGCTTAACAACAGAGGATACGGATGTGCCGTTGTGATCTAAGCATTCCTTTGGCCGCCCAGCAGATGGAGCTGCATCACTATAAAATCTACCCCGATACCGCTCTCATCGACCATTGCCGACGCAATGCTCCTACTGCTGTGCATCGTGGTCCTTCCGGCCGTGCTCCTCCTCGTTCAATCCTCCAAGCAGCGCAGGAAATGCCACATCGGCGGCAGTCCGCTCCCTCCCGGGCCACCATGGCCACGGCTCCCACTTCTCGGGAACCTCCTGTACCCCTGCCCCACAACCGCCTCCCTCGTCGATGCGCTTCGGCGCCTCCACGCGGACTACGGCCCCGTCGTCACCCTCTGGGCAGGCAGCAAGCCGGCCATCTTCATCGCCGGCCGTGACGCCGCGCACCGTACCCTCGCCCGCGCAGGGGCCACCTTCGCGCACCGTCCGCCGTCGTGGTCCTTCGGGCTTAACGGCCACGGCATCAACAGCGCCCAGTACGGCGGCCGCTGGAGCCTCCTCCGGCGCAACCTCAGCTCGCACCTTGCAGGGGCGTCTCTCGCTGGCGCGCTACAGTCTTCTCTCGGCAGGCTTGTTTCGAGCTTCGAGCGTGCGGCCGCTGCGGCCGAGAACCACGTCGTGGTGCCATCAGAAATACTCCGACACGCCGTGTTCTCCTTCTTCGCCTCGCTTTGCTTCGGCGAGGGAGTGGCGGAGGACGTGCTCAGGCAGCTGCGAGGAGTCCACGCCGAGATCCTGTCCCTTGTCGTTGAGCTCGGCGCGTTCCACCTCATGCCCGCGCTCCTGGAGGTCGCGTGCTACTTCCCTAAGTGCCGGAAGCTATCGAACGCCAAGTAGAGGCACCATGCCACTGTCATGGCTCTCATCAGTGCTCGCGGACAGTGGAACAGAGGTGGGGTCGGCCCAGGGCGACGCCGGTGCTACGTCGACACGCTCCTGGAGCTAAGGCTCCGAGACGAGGAGATGGTGAACCTGTGCTGGGAGTTCATGAACGCTGCGTCCAAGACCACTTCCACGGCGCTCGAGTGGATCATGGCACGTTTTGTGCTCCACCAGGTATACATAGCAATAACAAGAACGTCGTATCAGCTCATAGCAGTATTCCCTTCGTCCAAAAAAAACTTATCCTAAGCCTGTCCCTTAAATGGATGTATCTATCACTAATTTAATGCTAGATACATCCATTTGAAGGATAAGCTTTTTCGGATGAAGGGAGTATTAACTATTAAGTACTAGGAATTTCACTGTCATACCCATAAAGTTGATACGACATGCAACTTTTGCCAGGATGTACAACGAAAGTTACGGCAGGACATCGCTAGGAAAGGGGAAGGCGATGAAAACTGTAGGGCAAATGACGAGCGACGGAGCCCGTTCCTGGAGGCCGTGGTGCTCGAAGCGCTGCGTCGCCACCCCCCGGCGCACTACCTGCTGGCGCACACGACGGACAAGGACGTCTACCTCGACGGCTACGTGATACCCAAGGGCTCCGTCGTCAACTACGGCGTGGCTGATGTCGGACGCGACGCGACGTCGTGGACGAACCCCGACGAGTTCTTGCCTGAACGGTTCTTGGAGGGCGGAGAAGGATACGGCGTTTCTGTCACCGCCGGCGGCGGGAGCGGCGAGGAGTCCATGAAGATGATGCCTTTCGGCAGCGGGCGGAGGGCGTGCCCTGGCGCCGCTGTCGCTCTGACGGTGCTGAAATCCTTCGTCGAGAAGCTGGTCACGAGGTTCGAGTGGACGCCGGTTGGAGCAGTGGACATGGAAGAGAAACCGGGGCTTGTCACCGAGATGAGGACGCCGTTACGCACTTGTTTGGTCGTGAGGTCGCAAGCACAGCTCACAAACTGATAGCGTAGTAGGGCATCGATCAACAGCTTGGAAAAAAATGGTCAGCTTGGTAAGCTATTTCGCGCAACAACAAAAAACTATCAAACAAAAGGGAAATCATATTCCTACATAAATAAAATTATATAAAAACTCTATATAGTATAGTACAGTAGTTTATATGGATCGCAGCTAGCATGTAAAGTTCTTGTAAAATTTATTAGTATGATGATTGCTAAAAAGCACATGATATGTTAAAAACAACATGATTTTATGAAACATTGTTAATTCTTAGACGTCCGAGAACAATATTAATATTATTCTATGACAACCGAATTCTATCATAGTTTTAGATAGTGGGCTGTGCCAAATAACAACGGTCCTCCCAAATCAACTATAGCGGGACTATAGCGAGGCTATAGCCAGCTATTTTCACAACTTCACCAAATATACATGTTACTAGTCTAAATTACCCTCACTTCTGTTACTAGAATCATGTCATATTATTAGAAATCATGATAATATGATATCTCTCTTTTAAAACTCGTTAAGCTCACGAGTACACGTTCACATTATCCCCTTTTGCTTTAGTTTTGTGTGTGTGTTTTTTACGAAGGAAGAGAGCAACCACATGACGAGGTACGCTGGTTATTGTCTCATGTGGGCTTGGTTGGATCGATTAGATTGATCAGATAGATTGAGGTGCCAAGAAATGTTGCTACTTATGACATAAAAATATGTGTTGCGTTGTATTAACGAGGTGCTCGTGAAACTTGTTACCTTCTCGTTAAGTTTAACAGGAATCCTGTGCTTATTTTTGTTCATTAGAAAAGAGACTACGAGCTTAACGAGCCAAACAGACTACGAGCTTAACGAGCCAAATAGCTGTTAATCCACCCTTAATCCTTAATCCAAATAACGTTTTTGAAAATCCCGAATTTCTTAGCCATCGCACGATTCTGTTTTTATTTTTCTTCTCAATGAAATTCGGGATTTTCAAAAGAACCAAATTTTAAAACGTTATGTGTTTTCTAAAAAAATGAAAATCATAAACAGTTTGTGAATTCAAAAAACATTTGGAAAATCATAAAATGTTCATGATTTCAAAAAATTGTTCACATATTATTAAAAAATCACGATTTTAAATAAAATGTCCATGAAATTTTAGAAAATGTTCACAAAAATTAAAATAGATCCATAGATAATGAACAAAACGAACCATCGCTTACGTAGAGGTTTTATTAGGGAATCTGTTGAGGTCGCTTTATGATTTTATTTAGTTCCTCGCGTCGTGTAAAAAAAGATTTCCGTTTTTTGTACAACGCCGAGCCCCAAGAAAAATTGACACAACTTCCTATGGGTTAGTTTTTGTAAACTATATGAAATGATTAAATGTCTATTTTGCTTCGTACACAACTATGTTTATTCTTTTTTTGCGGGCAAACTTGGAGAGCTTTATTCAACAAAACAACCCTGGGACAGTCAGCCATGAGGCTACCGATCAGGAAACTGGGAGTAGAATGTAGCCAGCTCTCTGACGCATCCAGAGTGCAAGCAAACTTCGCACAGAGGTGAGCCGGGAGGTTAGCATTACGAATTACATGTTGAAAGGAAAAAGAAATAAACTGAGGTATAAGCTCTCCTATTTGATCTAGAAGAGGCGCTACCACGAGCGTGACAGTCGCCTAGTGTGCCAGAGATTAACGAGCTTCAGGCAATCGGACTTCATGATCACATGAGTGAAACCGCGGATGCTTGCTAGACGAATGTTGGAAATATGCCCTAGAGGCAATAATAAAGTGGTTATTATTATATTTTCTTGTTCATGATAATCGTTTATTGTCCATGCTATAATTGTATTGACCGGAAACTCGAATGCATGTGTGGATACATAGACAACAACATGTCCCTAATAAGCCTTTACCGGACTAGCTTGTTGATCAAAGATGGCTATGGTTTCCTAGTCATAGACATGCGTTGTCATTTGATAAAGGGTTCACATCATTAGGAGAAAGTTGTGATGGACGAGACCCAAACTATAAACGTAGCATATGATCGTATCAAGTTTATTGCTATCGTTTTCTGCATGTCAAGTATATGTTCCTATGACCATGAGATCATGCAACTCACTAACACCGGAGGAGTGCCTTGTGTGTACCAAACGTCGCAACGTAACTGGATGACTATAAAGATGCTCTACAGGTATCTCCGAGGGTTGATGACCCACAAGTATAGGGGATCTATCGTAGTCCTTTCGATAAGTAAGAGTGTCGAACCCAACAAGGAGCAGAAGAAAATGATAAACGGTTTTCAGCAAGGTATTCTCTGCAAGTACTGAAATAAGTGGTAACAGATAGTTTTGTGATGAGATAATTTGTAACGAGCAACAAATAACAAAAGTAAATAAAGTGCAGCAAGGTGGCCCAATTCTTTTTGTAGCAAAGGACAAGCCTGGACAAACTCTTATATAAGGAAAAACGCTCCCGAGGACACATGGGAATATCGTCAAGCTAGTTTTCATCACGTTCATATGATTCACGTTCGGTACTTTGATAATTTGACATGTGGGTGGACCGGTGCTTGGGTGTTGTTCTTACTTGAACAAGCATCCCACTTATGATTAACCTCTATTGCAAGCATCCGCAACTACAACAAAAGTATTAAGGTAAACCTAACCATAGCATGAAACATATGGATCCAAATCAGCCCCTAACGAAGCAATGCATAAACTAGGGTTTAAGCTTCTGTCACTCTAGCAACCCATCATCTACTTATTACTTCTCAATTCCTTCCTCTAGGCCCAAATAATGGTGAAGTGTTATGTAGTCGACGTTCACATAACACCACTAGAGGCTAGACAACATACATCTCATCAAAATATCGAACGAATACCAAATTCACATGACTACTAATAGCAAGACTTCTCCCTTGTCCTCAGGAACAAACGTAACTACTCACAAAGCATAAACATGTTAATAATTAGAGGGGTATTAACATGCATAAAGGATCTGAACATATGATCTTCCACCAATTAAACCAACTAGCATCAACTACAAGGAGTAATTAACACTACTAGCAACCTACTAGCTCCAATCCCGGACTTGAAGATAAGAATCGGATACAAGATATGAACTAGGGTTTTGAGATGGGATGATGCTGATGAAGATGTTGATGGAGATTGCCCTCTCCCGATGAGAGGAGCGTTGGTGATGACGATGGCGATGATTTCCCCCTCCGGGAGGGAAGTTTCCCTGACAGAACAGCTCTGCCGGAGCTCTGGATTGGATCCGCCAAGGTTCCGCCTCATGGCGGCGGAGTTTCGTCCCGAAAGGTTGCTTCTTATTTTTTTCTCGACGAAAGACTTCATATAGGAGAAGATGGTCATCGGAGAGCCACCAGGGGGCCCACAAAGTAGGGGCGCACCCTAGGGGGGCGCGTCCCCCACCCTCGTGAGAAGGGTGTGGGCCCCCTGGTCTTCATCTTTGGCGAGGATTTTTCATTATTTATTATAAGATGTTCCGTGGAGTTTCAGGACTTTCGGAGTTGTGCAGAATAGGTCTCTAATATTTGCTCCTTTTCCAGCCCAGAATTCCAGCTGCCGGCATTCTCCCTCCTTATGTAAACCTTGTAAAATAAGAGAGAATAGCCATAAGTATTGTGACATAATGTGAAATAACAGCCCATAATGCAATAAATATTGATATAAAAGCATGATGCAAAATGTACGTATCAACTCCCCCAAGCTTAGACCTCGCTTGTCCTCAAGCGAAAACCGAAATCGAAAAATATGTCCACATGTTTAGAGATGAAGGTGTCGATAAAAATAAAATACGGACATGAGGGCATCATGATCATTTTTATAACAACAACTTATATATTTTTTTTTCATATGATCTCTAATGCTAGAGTAATAATTCAATCACAATATCAAGTATGAATCGTAAACTTCATTGAAAACTAACAAACTACAATCTCGGTCATTGAAGCAATTGCAATTTATCATAACATAGGAAGGAGTCAATGTATAAGAGCTTTTTATCAAGTCCACATACTCAACTATCATATAATCTTTCGCAATTGATGACACTCACGCAATACTTATGGGTGTGGAGTTTTAATCGGACATAGAGAAAGATAGGGGCTTATAGTCCTGCCTCCCAACGTTTTACCTCAAGGGTAATGTCAACAGTAATAGTTCATGAAAACCTACATCCAATTAGCCATATATACCCGGATCTTTCCAACATATTGTGCTTGCCAAAGGGTAAAATGTAAAAAGGAAGGGTGAGGATCACCATGACTCTTGCATAAGGTAGAAGATAATGATAAAAGATAGGCCCTTCGCAGAGGGAAGCAGAGGTTGTCATGCACTTTTATGGTTGGATGCACAAAATCTTAATGCGAAAGAACGTCACTTCATATTGCCCCTTGTGATATGAACCTTTATTATGCAGTCCGTCGCTTTTATTACTTCCACATCACAAGATCGTATAAAGCTTATTTCTCCCACACCAATCAATCAGACATATTTAGAGAGCAATTTTTATTGCTTTGCACCGATGAAAACTTACTTGAAGGATCTTACTCGATCCATAGGTAGGTATGGTGGACTCTCATGGCAAAACTGGTTTAAGGGTATTTGGAAGCACAAGTAGTATCTCTACTTGGTGCTGAGAATTTGGCTAGCATGAGGGGGAAAGGCAAGCTCAACATGTTGGAGGATCCAAGACAATATAATTTATCTCAGATGTAAGAAAACATAACCCATTACGTTGTCTTCCTCGTCCAATGTCAACTCTTTAGCATGTCATATTTTAATGAGTGCTCACAAACATAAAAGATGTCCAAGATAGTATATCTATATGTGAGGACCTCTCTTTCTTTAGTACTTCCTATTAATTGCAACGATGACCAAAACTATGCTTGTCAACTCTCAACAACTTTTACTCATCATACTTTTTCTATGTGAGCTCATTACTCTCCATGAGATCCATATGATCTCTTTGTTTCTTTTTATTTCTTTCTCTTTTCTTTTATTCACTTAGGATCATGGAAAAATAATCAAGCCCTTGACTCAACACTAATATTTATTATATAGCTCACGGACTCGATTACATAGAAGGATAATAAAGCAAAACTCACAACTAGATCATGCCATAAACTTTATTCTACTAGATCAAAATACTACTAATAAGATCGAACTAAGGAAAACGGTAAAGATAAAAGTGATGGTGATACGATACCGGGGCACTCCCCCAAGCTTGGCAGTTGCCAAGTGGAGTGCCCATACCCAGATACTCAATTCTTCTTTGTTGGAGGAGACGGTGGAGGTGTTGTTGATGATGCGGGCTTGTCATCCATCTTCCAAGGCATAGGTTCACCATCATAGAAAGATGATTGAGTCTCCGGAATCCTCGAATCTGCAGCCAAACTCATTCTGTTGAATCTATATTCATACTCATAGTTTTGGTTTTGCAGGTCATAGATTTTGGCTTGGAGGTGCTCGATCTTCTCATATAGCTTGAAGATGGCCTCCTCGGTATTCTTGGCATCCGGCTTGTAGTTGTTAGTGAACTCCGTGAGCATCATGTGGCTAGCGTTGATTCCACGCTCCACCATCCCCTGGCACTTGAAAACTTGTTGCTCCATTCCTTCGAGCCTCGTCTCCACGCTTCCGATTCCCTTTGGTCCCTCAGCATCGTGGATGTGCAGCAACCCATCACGCATCTCAATGGTTTGAGGGTGTCGCAGCACCTTCGCGAGGTAAGGATTGATGACCTTCTCGAAGAACTTGTCCTTGGAAGCACTTGGGGACGTCATGATAATCTAGATCTATCAGAAAAACAGTTCGAAACAAAAACAGGAGATTTTTGCGTGATACAGGAGTCCAAACCCCCGAGAGATTATATAATGAATTTTTACCGACCAAAATACGTATTGTGCAAGAAAACAGAGTCCGGAAGGCACACGAGGAGCTCGTGAGGTAGGGGGCGCGCCCAGGGGGGTAGGGCGCACCCTCCACCCTCGTGGGGCCCTCGTGTCCTTCCCGGACTGCTACTTAATTTTCTATTTTTCTAAATATTCCAAAACGGAGAAATATTGCCTTAAAAATTGTTTTGGAGTCGGTTTACTTACCGTACCACATACCTAGTCCTTTTCGGAGTCTGAAACGTTCTGCAAAGTGTCCCTTATGTATTCCTCCGGGGTTACGGTTTCAATAATATTGGTTTCAACATTTATGGGATTACTTGAGATATAATGTTTGATTCTTTGACCGTTTACCACCTTCGGATTTGTGCCTTCGAAGTTGTTGATTTTTATGGCACCGGAACGATAGACCTCCTCGATAACATAGGGGCCTTCCCATTTAGAGAGAAGTTTCCCTACAAAAAATCTTAAACGAGAGTTGTATAGCAATACATAATCACCTACATTAAACTCACGCTTTTGTATCCTTTTGTCATGCCATCTTTTAACCTTTTCTTTAAACAACTTGGCATTTTCATAAGCTTGGGTTCTCCATTCATCAAGTGAGCTAATATCAAATAACCTCTTTTCACCGGCAAGTTTGAAATCATAGTTGAGCTCTTTAATAGCCCAATATGCCTTATGTTCTAGTTCGAGAGGTAAGTGACATGCTTTTCCATATACCATTTTATACGGAGACATACCCATAGGATTTTTATATGCATTCTATAGGCCCATAATGCATCATAAAGTTTCTTGGACCAATTCTTTCTAGACCTATTGACAGTCTTTTGCAAAATTAATTTGAGTTCTCTATTACTCAATTCTACTTGACCACTAGACTGTGGGTGATACGGAGATGCAATTCTATGATTGACGTCATATTTAGCAAGCATTTTACGGAAAGCACCATGAATAAAATGTGAACCACCATTAGTCATTAAATATCTAGGGACTCCAAACCTCGGAAAAATAACTTCTTTAAGCATTTTAATAGAAGTGTTATGATCAGCACTACTAGTTGGAATAGCTTCTACCCACTTAGTAACATAATCAACAGCAACTAAAATATGTGTATATCCATTAGAGGCAGGAAAAGGTCCCATATAATCAAAGCCCCAAACATCAAACGGTTCAATAACAAGTGAATAGTTCATAGGCATTTCTTGACGTCTACTAATATTACCAATTCTTTGACATTCATCACAAGATAGGACAAACTTACGGGCATCCTTGAAGAGAGTAGGCCAATAAAAACCGGATTGCAATACCTTATGTGCATTTCTATCTCCCGCGTGGTGTCCTCCATAAGTTTCGGAGTGGCACTTGCGCAGGATCTGTTCCTGTTCATGCTCAGGTACACAATGTCTAATAACACCATCTACTCCTTCCTTATAAAGATGTGGGTCATTCCAAAAGTAATGTCTCAAATCATGGAAGAACTTTTTCTTTTGTTGGTATGTGAAGCTAGGTGGTATAAATTTAGCAACTATGTAATTAGCATAATCAGCATACCAAGGGGTACTACGAGAAGTACTTATGACATTTAATTGTTCATCAGGAAAACTATCATCAATAGATAGTGGGTCATCAAGAACATTCTCTAACCTAGATAAGTTGTCTGCAACGGGGTTCTCAGCTCCTTTTCTATCAACAATATGCAAATCAAATTCTTGTAGCAAGAGAACCCATCTAATAAGTCTAGGTTTAGCATCTTTCTTCTCCATAAGATATTTAATAGCAGCATGATCAGTGTGGATAGTTACTTTAGAATCAACAATATAAGGTCTGAACTTATCACAAGCAAATACAACTGCTAAAAGTTCTTTTTCAGTAGTAGCATAATTTCTTTGAGCATTGTCTAGAATCTTACTAGCATAATGGATAACATTTAATTTCTTATCAACTCTTTGCCCTAGAACAGCACCTACAGTATAATCGCTAGCATCACACATAATTTCAAAGGGTAAATTCCAATCAGATGGCTGAACAATAGGTGCAGAGACTAATGCTTTCTTAAGTATTTCAAATGCTACTACACAATCATCATCAAAGACAAACGGTACATCTTTTTGTAATAAATTAGTCAGAGGCCGAGAAATTTTCGAGAAGTCCTTGATGAACCTCTTATAAAATCCGGCGTGACCAAGGAAACTTCTTATACCTTTGATGTCCTTGGGACATGGCATCTTTTCAATAGCATCAACCTTGGCTTTATCAACTTCAATACCTCTTTCAGAAACTTTATGCCCCAAGACAATACCCTCATTAACCATAAAGTGGCACTTTTCCCAATTCAAGACAAGATTAGTTTCTTCACATCTCTGCAAAACTCGATCAAGATTGCTCAAGCAATCATCAAAAGAAGATCCATAGACGAAAAAGTCGTCCATGAAAACCTCACAAATCTTTTCACAAAAGTTAGAGAATATAGCCATCATGCATCTTTGAAAGGTAGCAGGTGCATTACATAAACCAAAAGGCATACGTCTATAAGCAAAAGTACCAAAAGGGCATGTAAAAGTAGTCTTTGGTTGATCTTTAGCCAACACAGGTATTTGAGAGAAACTAGAATAACCATCTAGAAAGCAGTAATGTGTATGTTTGCATAATCTTTCTAGCATTTGATCGATAAAAGGTAAGGGGTAATGATCTTTCTTAGTAGCCCTATTTAATTTGCGGAAATCAATTACCATCCTATGACCTGTAATAATTCTTTGTGGAATCAATTCATCTTTATCATTAGGAACAACAGTAATACCTCCCTTCTTAGGGACACAATGAACAGGACTTACCCACTGACTATCAGCAACGGGATAAATTATACCTACCTCCAGAAGCTTTAGTATTTCTTTTCTTACCACTTCTTTCATTTTAGGATTCAGACATCGTTGAGGATCACGAACTGGTTTGGCATCTGCTTCCAAATTTATTTTATATAGAGTGGGACTAATGCCCTTAAGATCATCAATAGTATATCCAATAGCAGCACGGTGCTTCTTCAGAGTTTTCAATAATCTTTCTTCTTCATGCTCTGAAAGGTTAGCACTAATAATAACAAGATATGTCTTCTTTTCATCAAGATAACCATATTTAAGATTGTCAGGTAATGGTTTAAGCTCAAACATGGGATCACCCTTAGGTGGAGGACGATCCCCTAGGATTTCAATAGGCAAATTGTGTTTTAGCATAGGTTCTTGTTTAAAGAATACTTCATCTATTTCCCTTCTTTCATTCATAAACATATCATTCTCATGGTCTAGCAAATATTGTTCTAAAGGATCATTAGGAGGTACGGCAATAGAAGCAAGACCAATAATTTCATCCTTACTAGGCAATTCTTCTTCACGGTGTTGTTTACTAAATTTAGATAAATTAAACTCATGAGTCATATCATCCAAGCCAATAGTAACAACATTATTTTCGCAGTCTATCCTAACGTTAACTGTATTCAAGAAGGGTCTACCAAATATAATGGGACAAAAGCTATCTTGTGGAGAACTAAGAACAAGAAAATCAGCAGGATATTTAGTTTTCCCGCACAAGACTTCAACATCTCTAACAATTCCCATTGCTGAAATAGTATCTCTATTAGCAAGTTTAATTGTGACATCAATATCTTCTAACTCAGCAGGTGCAATTTCATGCTTGATTTATTTATACAAGTCATAAGGTATAACACTAGCACTAGCACCCATATCACATAAGCCATGATAACAATGATCTCCTATTTTAACACAAATGACAGGCACGCCTACCACAGGTCTAGGTTTATCTTTAGCACAGGCTTTAGCAATTCTAGCAGTTTCATCGCAGAACTGAATAACATGCCCATCAATATTATCAGACAAGAGCTCTTTAACAATAGCAATATTAGGTTCAATTTTAACTTTCTCAGGAGGTGTATGTGTTTTAATATTGCTTTTACGAACCACAGTTGAAGCTTTAGCATGATCCTTTATCCTAACAGGGAAAGGTGGTTTCTCAACATAAGAAGTAGGAACAATAGGATCATTATAAGTGGCAGTCTTTTCTTCAACTTTAATAGGTGCAGCTACTTTTACTTCTATGGGAGGATGATATTTAAACCACTTCTCCTTAGGGAGATCAACATAAGTAGCAAAAGATTCACAGAAAGAAGCTACTATCTCAGAATCAAGTCCATATTTAGTGCTAAACTTACGGAAAATATCGGTATCCATAAAAGATTTAACACAATCAAACTTAAGTGTCATACCTAACTCCTTACCATTGTCGAGGTCCCAATCTTCAGATTTGCGTTTAATTCTATCCAATAAATCCCATTTCAATTCAATAGTCTTCATCATAAAAGAGCCAGCACAAGAAGTATCAAGCATGGTGCGATTGTTATCAGAAAGCCGAGCATAAATTTTTTGAATAATTGTTTCTCTTGGAAGCTCATGATTGGGGCATGAATATAACGTTGATTTAAGCCTCCCCCAAGCTTGAGCGATGCTTTCTCCTTTGTGAGGCCAAAAATTATATATATAATTGCGATCACGATGAACAAGATGCATAGGGTAATACTTTTGATGAAATTCCAATTTCAATCTTCTATAGTTCCATGATCCCATATCATCACATAGCCTATACCATGTCAATGCGTCTCCCTTAAAAGATAAAGGGAAGACCTTCTTCTTAGCAACGTCATCGGGAATACCTGCAAGCTTAAATAATCCACAAACTTCATCCACATATATTAGGTGTTCATCAGGATGCTTTGTTCCATCTCCTGTAAAAGGATTAGCTAGCAGTTTTTGTATTATACTCGAAGGATACTCATAAGGAATTTCATTTTCATATTCATTTTCAATAGGTTCAGTAGGTTGAGGAGCAACTCTTTGCTCTACTGGTCGGGGTGAAGATACCCCGAACAAGCCCCTCAGAGGATTAATTTCCATAGTAACAAGTGACAGTAAATTTCAGCACACTATATAAATTTTTCCTTACCAAATTCCACCTACCAAAGGCGCTTCACTCCCCGGCAATGGCGCCAGAAAAGAGTCTTGATGACCCACAAGTATAGGGGATCTATCGTAGTCCTTTCGATAAGTAAGAGTGTCGAACCCAACGAGGAGCAGAAGAAAATGATAAACGGTTTTCAGCAAGGTATTCTATGCAAGTACTGAAATAAGTGGTAACAGGTAGTTTTGTGATGAGATAATTTGTAACGAGCAACAAATAACAAAAGTAAATAAAGTGCAGCAAGATGGCCCAATCCTTTTTGTAGCAAAGGACAAGCCTGGACAAACTCTTATATAAGGAAAAGCGCTCCCGAGGACACATGGGAATATCGTCAAGCTAGTTTTCATCACGTTCATATGATTCATGTTCGGTACTTTGATAATTTGACATGTGGGTGGACCGGTGCTTGGGTGCTGTTCTTACTTGAACAAGCATCCCACTTATGATTAACCTCTATTGCAAGCATCCGCAACTACAACAAAAGTATTAGGTAAACCTAACCATAGCATGAAACATATGGATCCAAATCAGCCCCTTACGAAGCAACGCATAAACTAGGGTTTAAGATTCTGTCACTCTAGCAACCCATCATCTACTTATTACTTCCCAATGCCTTCCTCTAGGCCCAAATAATGGTGAAGTGTTATGTAGTCGATGTTCACATAACACCACTAGAGGCTAGACAACATACATCTCATCAAAATATCGAACGAATACCAAATTCACATGACTACTAATAGTAAGACTTCTCCCTTGTCCTCAGGAACAAATGTAACTACTCACAAAGCATAAACATGTTCATAATCAGAGGGGTATTAATATGCATAAAGGATCTGAACATATGATCTTCCACCAATTAAACCAACTAGCATCAACTACAAGGAGTAATTAACACTACCAGCAACCTACTAGCACCAATCCCGTACTTGAAGACAAGAATCAGATACAAGAGATGAACTAGGGTTTTGAGATGAGATGGTGCTGATGAAGATGTTGATGGAGATTTCCCTCTCCCGATGAGAGGAGCGTTGGTGATGACGATGGCGATGATTTCCCCCTCCGGGAGGGAAGTTTCCCCGGCAGAACAGCTCTGCCGGAGCTCTGGATTGGATCCGCCAAGGTTCCGCCTCGTGGCGGTGGAGTTTCGTCCCGAAAGGTTGCTTCTTATTTCTTTCTCGACGAAAGACTTCATATAGGAGAAGATGGTCATCGGAGAGCCACCAGGGGGCCCACAAGGTAGGGGGCGCGCCCCCCACCCTCGTGAGAAGGGTGTGGGCCCCCCTGGTCTTCATCTTTGGTGAGGATTTTTCATTATTTATTATAAGGTGTTCCGTGGAGTTTCAGGACTTTTGGAGTTGTGCAGAATAGGTCTCTAATATTTGCTCCTTTTCCAGCCCAGAATTCCAGCTGCCGGCATTCTCCCTCCTTATGTAAACCTTGTAAAATAAGAGAGAATAGCCATAAGTATTGTGACATAATGTGAAATAACAGCCCATAATGCAATATATATTGATATAAAAGCATGATGCAAAATGGACGTATCAAGGGTTTATGTTGAGTTGGCATGGATCAAGACTGGGATTTGTCACTCCGTATGACAGAGAGGTATCTCAGGGCCCACTCGGTAATACAACATCACAACAGGATTGCAAGCAATGTGACTAATGAGTTAGTCACGGGATCTTGTATTACAGAACGAGTAAAGAGTTTTGCCGCTAACGAGATTGAACTAGGTATGGAGATATCGACGATCGAATCTCGGGCAAGTAACATACCGATGGACAAAGGGAACTGCATGCAGGATTAGCTGAATCCTTGACATCAAGGTTCGACCGATAAGATCTTCGTAGAATATGTGGGAACCAATATGGACATCCAGGTGCTGCTGTTGGTTATTGACCATAGAAGTGTCTCTGTTATGTCTGCATAGTTCTCGAACCCGCAGGGTCTACACACTTAACGTTTGGTGATGATATAAGTATAGTTGAGTCATTATGGTGGTTACCGAAGGTTGTTCAGAGTCCCGGATGAGATCCTGGATGTGACAAGGAACTCCAGAATGGTCCGGAGGTGAAGATTGATATATTGGACGAAGGGTATTGGACTCCGAAATTGTTCCGGGGGTACCGGGTGATGACCAGCATGACCGAAAGGGGTTTCGGGGGGCCCCGACAAGTATTGGGGCCCCATGGGCCAAGGGGGGGCAAACCAGCCCACTGAGGGGCTGTGCGCCCCCCTCACCCTTTCCCACATAACCAGGAGAGGTGGGGCACCCCCTCTAGGGTGTCCTCCACCTGGCTTGGGGGGCAAGCTGTGACGCCCCCGATTCAATCATACACTAATCATACACGCAAATGTGTACGATCAAGATCAGGGACTCACAGGAAGATATCACAACGCAACTCTAGACACAAATTAAAATAATAAAAGCTTTATATTACAAGCTAGGGGCCTTGAGGGCTCGAATACATAAGCTCGAATACAAACGAGTCAGCGGAAGCAACAATATCTGAGTACAGACATAAGTTAGACAAGTTTGCCTTAAGAAGGCTAGCACAAAAGCAACAACAATCGAAAAGGCAAGGCCTCCTGCCTGGGAGCCTCCTAACTACTCCTGGTCATCGGCGGCCTCCACGTAGTAGTAGGCATCCTCGGTGTAGTAGTAATCATCTGTGGTGTCGTCTGGCTCCTGAGCTCCACCATCTGGTTGCGACATCCGGAAATAATGCAAAAGGGGAAAAAGAGGGAGCAAAGCAACTGTGAGTACTCATCCAAAGTACTTGCAAGCAAGGATCTACACTACTTATGCATTGGTATCAATGAAAGGGGTAGCATCTGTGGACTAACTGCAGAATGCTAGAATAAGAGGGGGAGAAGCTAGTCCTATCAAAGACTAACATCTTCTGTAAACCACCATCTTGCAGCAACAGGAGGGAGTAGAGTAGTATAACATAAGTCATATTTATGTTGTTGTATCAACGCTCCGGGATCCTTTCTCGACCCCCGAAGCAACATATCCAAATCATGCCTCAACATCCAGTTCTAGTTATATCGATCAGGATACAACTCCAAGTGTCTGTTACCGTAGGACACAGGCTATCGATAGATGTTTTCTTCCCTGCAGGGGTGCACCAACTTACCCACCACGCTCGATTAACTCCGGCCGGACACACTTTCCTGGGTCATGCCCGGCCTTGGCCAAAGAATATGCCACAACCCGACCTAGGCTTAATAGAGAGGTCAGCACGCCGGACTAAACCTATGCCCCCAGCGGTCTTGGTCCATCGCCCCGAGAACTCCTGCATGTTGCGAGGGCGGCCGGTGAGCAAACCTAGCTACCTCCTTAAAAAAGGCAGGTGCTTACGCAGTCCAACCCGGTGCGCACCGCTCATTCGCTGACGTCCATTAAGCTTCGGTTGATTCATACAACGCAGAACGCCCATACTATGCCCACGTGATGGTTAGTGCTATCAGGCCAGAGGCCCCTCGGATCAAATATCCAAATCATAGTGGATTAGGAACGTGCGGTAACAAGCAGAGACTCATGAAAGATGTGACCCTGTCGACCCGTCTCGAGGACTTGTGGCAAGGGCTAAGAATGCCCGGCCACGCCTCGTAGTTATCTCGCGGGCACCCTCCAGGTTAACCCGACTCCACATCACTGACATTAAGCATGCGCGGGTACCCCTCAGGGCCGACCCGTCTTTAGTAACATGGTTCAGTGTAAGTCATAGTAACCATAGTAATTGTGTGTCTAACACCAAGGGGAACCCTGAGGAACCACCCTCGATTGATTCCAATCGATGTAATCATCAAGGTGAACGTAAGAGGAACCACCCTCGAGGTTCACACTTGAGGGGTTGCACGACAGAGTCGTATCGGAAGTGGTTAAGGAGGAAATCACCCTCGATGACCACGACCGAATAGCTACACTACAGAGATCTCATCAGGAGTGATGTATGAGGTTCCACCTGTTGGGGAACGTAGTAATTTCAAAAATTTCCTACGCACACGCAAGATCATGGTGATGCATAGCAACGAGAGGGGAGAGTGTTGTCTACGTACCCTCGTAGACCGTTCGCGGAAGCGTTATATCAACGCGGTTGATGTAGTCGTACGCCTTCATGATCCGACCGATCCATGTACCGAAAGCACGGCACCTTCGAGTTCTGCACACGTTCGGCTCGGTGACGTCCTCGCCTTCTTGATCCATCAAGAGGGGCGAAGTAGTAGATGAGTTCCGGCAGCATGACGGTGTGGTGACGGTGTTGGTGAACAACAATCTCCGCAGGGCTTCGCCTAAGCACTACGAAAACTAGGACGGAGGATAAACTAGAGGGGACGGGGTTGCCGGCACACGGCTTGGTGTTTCTTGATGTGTCTTTGGTGCTAGCCCTGCCCCTCTATTTATATGTTGAGCCCTGGGGTCGAAACTTGGAGCAAAAGCCTCCTCAAAGTCGGTTTTGCCCGAAAGGCAAGAGTCCCACTCGGACTCCAGGACCAAACTCCACAATCCTTGGCGTCTGGCCCAGACGCCATGGGCCTCGGCATCTGGCCCAGGGCCAGACGCCAGGGTCTCCGGCGTTTGGCCCCCTGGCCTCCGCAAAACTCCTTTTGCACCGACTTATAGCCCCATGGGCCTGACCCCTTGGCAAAACCATATCATCCAATATATGAATCTTTACCTCCGGACCGTTCTGGAGCTCCTCGTCATGTCCGTGATCTCATCCGGGACTCCGAACAACATTCGGTCGCCAACATACATAACTCATATAATACTATATCGTAAACAAACGTTAAGCATGCGGACCCTACGGGTTCGAGAACTATGTAGACATGACCGAGACACCTCTCTGGTCAATAACCAATAGTGGGACCTGGATGCCCATATTGGCTCCTACATATTCTACGAAGATCTTTATCGGTTAGACCGCATAACAACATACGTTGTTCCCTTTGTCATCGGTATGTTACTTGCCCGAGATTCGATCGTCGATATCTCAATACCTAGTTCAATCTCGTTACCGGCAAGTCTCTTTACTCATTCCGTAATACATCATTCCGCAACTAACTCATTAGTTGCAATGCTTGCAAGGCTTTAAGTGATGTGCATTACCGAGTGGGCCCAGAGATAGCTCTCCGACAATCGGAGTGACAAATCCTAATCTCGAAATACGCCAACCCAACAAGTACCTTCGAAGACACGTGTAGAGCACCTTTATAATCACCCAGTTACGTTGTGACGTTTGGTAGCACACAAAGTGTTCCTCCGATAAATGGGAGTTGTATAATCTCATAGTCATAGGAACATGTATAAGTCATGAAGAAAGCAATAGCAACAAACTAAACGATCAAGTACTAAGCTAACGGAATGGGTCAAGTCAATCACATCATTCTCGTAATGATGTGATCCCCTTAATCAAATGACAACTCATGTCTATGGTTAGGAAACATAACCATCTTTGATCAATGAGCTAGTCAAGTAGAGGCATACTAGTGACACTCTGTTTGTCTATGTATTCACACATGTATTATGCTTCCGGATAATACAATTCTAGCATGAATAATAAACATTTATCATGATATAAGGAAATAAATAATAACTTTATTATTGCCTCTAGGGCATATTTCCTTCAGTCTCCCACTTGCACTAGAGTCAATAATCTAGTTTACATCGCCATGTGATTTAATACCAATAGTTCACATCACCATGTGATTAACACCCATAGTTCACATCGACATGTGACCAACACCCAAAGGGTTTACTAGAGTCAATAATCTAGTTCACGTCGCTATGTGATTAACACCCAAAGAGTACTAAGGTGTGATCATGTTTTGCTTGTGAGAGAAGTTTAGTCAACGGGTCTGCCACATTCAGAACCGTAAGTATTTTTGCAAATTTCTATGTCAACAATGCTCTGCACAGAGCTACTCTAGATAATTGCTCCCACTTTCAATATGTATCCAGATTGAGATTTAGAGTCATCTGGATCAGTGTCAAAATTTGCATCGACGTAACTCTTTACGACGTACCTTTTTGTCACCTCCATAATCGAGAAACATATCCTTATTCCACTAAGGATAATTTTGACCGTTGTCCAGTGATCTATTCCTAGATCACTATTGTACCCCCTTGTCAAAAACAGTTTAGGGTATACAATAGATCTGGTACACAACATGGCATATTTTATAGAACCCATGGCCAAGGCATAGGGAATGACTTTCATTCTCTTTCTATCTTCTGCCGCGGTCGGGCTTTGAGTCTTACTCAGTTTCACACCTTGTAACACAGGCAAGAACTCTTTCTTTAACTGTTCCATTTTGAACTACTTCAAAATCTTGTCAAGGTATGTACTCATTGAAGAACTTATCAATCGTCTTGATCTATCTCTATAGATCTTGATGCTCAATATGCATGTAAGCAGCTTCACCGAGGTCTTTCTTTGAAAAACTCCTATCAAACACTCCTTTATGCTTTGCAGAATAATTCTACATTATCTCCGATCAACAATATGTCATTCACATATACTTATCAGAAATGCTGTAGTGCTCCCACTCACTTTCTTGTAAATACAGGCTTCACCGCAAGTCTGTATAAAACTATATGCTTTGATCAACTTATCAAAAGCGTATATTCCAACTCCGAGATGATTGCACCAGTCCATAGATGGATTGCTGGAGCTTGCATATTTTGTTAGCACCTTTAGGATTGACAAAACCTTCTGGTTGCATCATATACAACTCTTTCTTTAATAAATCCTTTAAGGAATGCAGTTTTGTTTATCCATTTGCCAGATTTCATAAAATGCAGCAATTTGCTAACATGATTCAGACAGACTTAAGCATCGCTACGAGTGAGAAAAACTCATCATAGTCAAAACCTTGAACTTTGTCAAAAACCTTTTTCGACAAGTCTAGCTTTGTAGATAGTAACACTACTATCAGCGTCTGTCTTCCTCTTGAAGATCCATTTATTTTCTATGGCTTGCGGATCAACGGGCAAGTCAATCAAAGTCCACACTTTGTTCTCATACATGGATCCCATCTCAGATTTCATGGCCTCAAGCCATTTCGCGGAATCTGGGCTCATCATCGCTTCCTCATAGTTTGTAGGTTCGTCATGGTCAATTAACATGACCTCCAGAACAGGATTACCGTACCACTCTGGTGTGGATCTCACTCTGATTGACCTACGAGGTTCGGTAGTAACTTGATCTGAAGTTACATGATCATCATCATTAGCTTCCTCACTAATTGGTGTAGGAGTCACAGAAACAGATTTCTGTGATGAACTACTTTCCAATAAGGGAGCAGGTACAGTTACCTCATCAAGTTCTACTTTCCTCCCACTCACTTCTTTCGAGAGAAACTCCTTCTCTAGAAAGGATCCATTCTCAGCAATGAATATCTTGCCTTCAGATCTGTGATAGAAGGTGTACCCAACAGTTTCGTTTGGGTATCCTATGAAGATTTACTTCTCTGATTTGGGTTCGAGCTTATCATGTTGAAACTTTTTCACATAAGCATCGCAGTCCCAAACTTTAAGAAATGACAGCTTAGGTTTCTTGCCAAACCATAGTTCATATGGTGTCGTCTCAACGGATTTAGATGGTGCCCTATTTAACGTGAATGTAGTTGTCTCTAATGCATAACCCCAAAACGATAGTGGTAAATTGGTAAGAGACATCATAGATCGCACCATATCTAATAAAGTACGATTACGATGTTCGGACACACCATTACGCTGTGGTGTTCCAGGTGGCATGAGTTTGTGAAACTATTCCACATTATTTTAATTGAAGGCCAAACTCGTAACTCAAATATTCGTCTCTGCGATCAGATCGTAGAAACTTTATTTTCTTATTACGATGATTTTCCACTTCACTCTGAAAATTCTTTGAACTTTTCAAATGTTTCAGACTTATGTTTCATCAAGTAGATATACCTATATCTGCTCAAATCATTTGTGAAGGTCAGAAAATAACAATACCCGCCGCGAGCCTCAACACTCATTGGACTGCATACATCAGTATGTATTATTTCCAACAAATCTGTTGCTCGCTCCATTGTTCCGGAGAACAGAGTCTTAGTCATCTTGCCCATGAGGCATGGTTCGCAAGCATCAACTGATTCATAATCAAGTGATTCCAAAAGCCCATTAGCATGGAGTTTTTTCATGCGCTTTATACCAATATGACCCAAACGGTAGTGCCACAAATAAATTGCACTATCATTATTAACTTTGCATCTTTTGGCTTCAATATTATGAATATGTGTATCACTACGATCGAGATCCAACAAACCAATTTCATTGGGTGTATAACCAAAGAAGGTTTTATTCATGTAAACAGAACAACAATTATTCTCTGATTTTAAATGAATAACCGTATTGCAATAAACATGATCAAATCATATTCATGCTCAACGCAAACACCAAATAACATTTATTTAGGTTTAACACTAATCCCAAAAGTATAGGGAGTGTACGATGATGATCATATCAATCTTGGAACCACTTCCAACACACATCGTCACTTCACCCTTAACTAGTCTCTGTTCATTCTACAACTCCCGTTTCCAGTTACTACTCTTAGCAACTGAACTAGTATCAAATACTGAGGGGCTGCTATAAACACTAGTAAAGTACACATTAATAACATGTATATCCAATATATCTTTGTTCACCTCGCCATCCTTCTTATCCGCCAAATACTTGGGGCAGTTCCGCTTCTAGTGACCAGTCCCTTTGCAGTAGAAGCACTCAGTCTCAGGCTTAGGTCCAGACTTGGGCTTCTTCACTTGAGCAGCAACTTGCTTGCTATTCTTCTTGAAGTTCCCCTTTCTTCCCTTTGTCCCTTTACTTGAAACTAGTGGTTTTGTTTACCATCAACACTTGATGCTTTTCTTGATTTCTACCTTCGTCGATTTCAGCATCACAAAGAGCTTGGGAATCGTTTCCGTTATCCCTTGCATATTATAGTTCATCACAAAGTTCTACTAACTTGGTGATGGTCACTAGAGAATTCTGGCAATCACTATTTTATCTGGAAGATTAACTCCCACTTGATTCAAGCGATTGTAGTACCCAGACAATCTGAGCACATGCTCACTGCTTGAGCTATTCCCCTCCATCTTTTAGCTATAGAACTTGTTGGAGACTTCATATCTCTCAACTCGGGTATTTGCTTGAAATATTAACTTCAACTCCTGGAACATCTCATATGGTCCATGACGTTCAAAACGTCTTTGAAGTCCCGATTCTAAGCCGTTTAAGCATGGTGCACTAAACTATGAAGTAGTCATTGCTACGTCTTGAGCTTGCGTTGGTTTTCCCCGAAGAGGAAGGGATGATGCAGCAGAGTAGCGTAAGTATTTCCCTCAGTTTTTGAGAACCAAGGTATCAATCCAGTAGGAGCCCACGCTCAAGTCCCTCGTACCTGCACAAAGCGATAGCTACTCGCAACCAACGCGATTAGGGGTTGTCAAGCCCTTCACGGTCACTTACGAGAGTGAGATCTGATAGATAGAATATTTTTGGTATTTTTGATATAAAGATGCAAAGTAAAAGTAAAGGCAAAGTAAATAGCAAAACAATATAAAAGTGATGGAGATTGATATGATGAGAATAGACCCGGGGGCCATAGGTTTCACTAGTGGCTTTCTCTCAAGAGCATAAGTATTCTACGGTGGGTGAACAAATTACTGTTGAGCAATTGATAGAATTGAGCATAATTATGAGAATATCTAGGCATGATCATGTATATAGGCATCACGTCCGTGACAAGTAGACCAAAACGATTCTGCATCTACTACTATTACTCCACTCATCGACCGCTATCCAGCATGCATCTAGAGTATTAAGTTAAAAATAGAGTAGCGCCTTAAGCAAGATGACATGATGTAGAGAGATAAATTCATGCAATATGAAATAAACCCCATCTTCTTATCCTCGATGGCAACGATACAATACATGCCTTGCTGCCCCTTCTGTCACTGGGTAAGGACACCGCAAGATCGAACCCAAAGCTAAGCACTTCTCCCATGGCAAGAACTACCAATCTAGTTGGCCAAACCAAACGGATAATTTGAAGAGACTTGCAAAGATAACCAATCATGCATAAAAGAATTAAAAGAAGATTCAAATATTATTCATAGATAGACTTGATCATAAACCTACAATTCATCGGTCTCAACAAACACACCGCAAAAAGAAGATTACATCGAATAGATCTCCACAAGAGAGGGGGAGAACTTTGTATTGATATTCAAAGAGAGAGAAGAAGCCATCTAGCTACTAAATATGGACCCGAAGGTCTGAGGTAAACTACTCACACTTCATCGGAGGGGCTAGGATGATGTAGAAGCCCTCCGTGATGACGGCCCTCTTCCGGCGGAGCTCCGGAACAGGCCCCAAGATGGGATCTCGTGGATACAGAAAGTTACGGCGGTGGAATTAGGTTTTTGGCTCCTGTTCTGATCATTTGGGGGTACCTGTGTATATATAGGAGGAAGGAGTACGTCGGTGGAGCACCGAGGGGCCCACGAGGCAGGGGGCGCGCCCTAGGGGGGGCGCCCCCCACCCTCGTGACCACCTCTTTGATCCCTTGCAGTAGGGTCCAAGTCTCCTGGATCAAGTTCGGTGAGAAAATCACGTTTCCGAAGATTTTATTCCGTTTGGACTCCGTTTGATATTCTGTTTATCCGAAACACTGAAATAGGCAAAAAACAGCAATTCTGGGCTGGGCCTCCGGTTAATAGGTTAGTCCCAAAAATAATATAAAAGTGGAAAATAAAGCCCAATATAGTCCAAAACAGTAGATAATATAGCATGGAGCAATCAAAAATTATAGATACGTTGGAGACGTATCAGGCATCCCCAAGCTTAATTCCTGCTCGTCCTCGAGTAGGTAAATGATAAAAGGAGAATTTTTAATGCGGAGTGCTACTTGGCATAATTTCAATGCAAATCTTCTTAATTGTGGTATGAATATTCAGATTAGAAAGATTCAAGACAAAAGTTTATATTGACATAGAAAATAATAATACTTCAAGCATACTAACAAAGCAATTATGTCTTCTCAAAATAACATGGCCAAAGAAAGTTATCCCTACAAAATCATATAGTCTCGTTATGCTCCATCTTCCCACACAAAGTATTTAAATCATGCACAACCCCAATGACAAGCCAAGCAATTGTTTCATACTCTAACTTTTTCAAAACTTTTTCAATCTTCACGCAATACATGAGCGTGAGCCATGGATATAGCACTATGGGTGGAATAGAATGGTGGTTGTGGAGAAGACAAAAAGGAGAAGATAGTCTCACATCGACTAGGCGTATCAACGGGCTATGGAGATTCCCATCAATAGATATCAATATGAGTGAGTAGGGATTGCCATGCAACGGATGCACTAGAGCTATAAATGTATGAAAGCTCAACAAAAGAAACTAGTGGGTGTGCATCCAACTTGCTTGCTCACGAACACCTAGGGCAATTTGAGGAAGCCCATCATTAGAATATACAAGCCAAGTTCTATAACGTAAAATTCCCACTAGTATATGAAAGTGACAACATATGAGACTCTCTATATGAAGAACATGGTGCTACTTTGAAGCACAATATATGAGACTTGTTATATCATGGTGCTACTTTGAAGCACAAGTGTGGAAAAAAGGATAGTAGCATTGCCCCTTTTTTATTTTTATTTTTTGGGGCCTTCTTTTTTTCTTTGGACTTTCTCCTTTTTTGGGGGACAATGCTCTATTGAATGATGATCATCACACTTCTATTTATTTACAACTCAATGATTACAACTCGATACTAAAACAAAGTATGACTCTATATGAATGCCTCCGGCGGTGTACCGGGATATGCAATGAATCACGAGTGACAAGTATGAAAGAATTATGAACGGTGGCTTTGCCACAAATACTATGTCAACTACATGATCATGCTAAGCAATATGACAATGATGGATGTGTCATGATGAACTAGATGGTGGAAAGTTGCATGGCAATATATCTCGGAATGGCTATGGAAATGCCATAATAGGTAGGTATGGTGGCTGTTTTGAGGAAGGTATATGGTAGGTGTATGATACCGGCGAAAGTTGCGCGGTATGAGAGAGGCTAGCAAAGGTGGAAGGGTGAGAGTGCGTATAATCCATGGACTCAACATTTGTCATAAAAAACTCATATACTTATTGCAAAAATTTAGAAGTTATCAAAGCAAAGTATTACACGCATGCTCCTAGGGGGATAGATTGGTAGGAAAAGACCATCGCTCGTCCCCGACCGCCACTCATAAGGAAGACAATCAATAAATAAATCATGCTCCGACTTCATCACATAACGGTTCACCATACGTGCATGCTACGGGAATCACAAACTTCAACACAAGTATTCTTTAAATTCACAACTACTCAACTAGCATGACTTTAATATTATCACCTCCATATCTCAAAACAATTATCATGCTTCAATCTTTTCTTAGTATTCAACACACTCAAAAGAAAGTTTCACAAATCTTGAATAACAAGCATATTATTATTAGGCAAATTACCATGCTATTAAGAGACTCTCAAATTAATTTAAGTGAATCATGAGAGATCAATAGTTTCTTTAAAACGAATCCACCACCGTGCTCTAAAAGATCTAAGTGAAGCACATAGAGTAAAAATATCTAGCTCAAAAGATATAAGTGAAGCACATAGAGCAAAATTATCTAGCTCAAAAGATATAAGTGAAGCACATAGAGTAAAATTATCTAGCTCAAAAGATATAAGTGAAGCACATAGAGCAAAATTATCTAGCTCAAAAGATATAAGTGAAGCACATAGAGTATTCTATCAAATTTTAATTCGTGTATGTCTCTCTGAAAAGGTGTGTAAAGCAAGGATGATTGTGGCATACTAACAAACAAAGACGCAAATAATACAAGACTCTCCAAGCAAAACACATATCATGTTGGTGAATAAAAATATAGCTCCAAGTAAATTACCGATGGAAGTGGACGAAAGAGGGGATGCCTTCCGAGGCATCCCCAAGCTTTGACTTTTTGGTGTCCTTGGATTATATTGGGGTGCCATGGGCATCCCCAAGCTTAGGCTCTTGCCACTCCTTGTTCCATGATTCATCAAAAGAATTCACCCAAAACTTGAAAACTTCACAACACAAAACTCAAAATAGAAAACTCGTGAGCTCCGTTAGCGAAAGAAAACAAACGACCACTTCAAGGTACTGTAATGAACTCATTATTTATTTATATTGGTGTTAAACCTACTGTTTTAAAACTTCTCTATGGATTATAAACTATTTTACTAGCCATAGATTCATCAAAATAAGCAAACAACACACGAAAAACAGAATCTGTCAAAAACAGAACAGTCTGTAGTAATCTGTAGCTAGCGCAAGATCTGGAAACCCCAAAATTCTAAAATAAATTTCTGGACGTGAGTAATTTATCTATTAATCATATGAAAAAAGAATTAACTAAATAGCACTCAACAAATAAAAATGACAGCAGTTCTCGTGAGCGCTAAAGTTTCTGTTTTTTATAGCAAGTTCAACAAGACTTTCCCCAAGTCTTCCCAACGGTTCTACTTGGCACAAACACTGATTAAACACAAAAAACACAACCAAAACAGAGGTTAAATAATTTATTTATTACTAAACAGGAGCAAAAAGCAAGTAATAAAAATAAAATTGGGTTGCCTCCCAACAAGCGCTATCGTTTAACGCCCCTAGCTAGGCATAACGAGCAAGAATAGATCTAGGTATTGCCATCTTTGGTAGGCAATCCATAAGTGGCTCTCATGATATTTTCATATGGTAATTTTATTTTCTTTCTTGAAAAGTGTTCCATGCCCTTTTTTAATGGAAATTTAAATCTAATATTCCCTTCCTTCATATCAATAATCGCACCAACCGTTCTAAGGAAAGGTCTACCAAGAATAATAGGGCAAGAAGGATTGCAATCTATATCAAGAACAATGAAATCTACGGGCACATAATTCCTATTTGCAACAATAAGAAAATCATTAATTCTTCCCATAGGTTTCTTAATAGTGGAATCCGCAAGATGCAAGTTTAGAGAGCAATCATCAAAATTACGGAAATCTAGTAAATCACACAAAGTCTTGGGAATAGTAGAGACACTAGCACCCAAATCACACAAAGCATAAAACTCATGATCTTTAATTTTAATTTTAATAGTTGGTTCCCACTCAACTCATCATAGAGTTTCTAGGGATAGAAACTTTCAACTCAAGTTTTTCTTCATAAGATTGCATCAAGGCATCAACAATATGTTCGGTGAAGGCTTTATTGACTATAAGCATGTGGAGAATTTAGCACGGATTGCAACAAGGAAATACAATCAATTAGAGCAATTTTCATAATTAAATTCCTTGAAATCCAATATAGTGGGTTTAGCAACATCTAGATTTTTATTTCTTTCAATCCCACTTTCATCAATTTCATCATTAAGATCTAAACACTCCGAATTTTTAGAACGCCTTCTAGGTAAAGGAAGATCATATTCAGTTTCATCAAGATTCATATTGCAAAATAAAGATTTAATTGGAGACACATCAATAACTTTTAAATCTTCATCTTGATTTTCATAGGTAGGAATTGGAAGAACACGCTTTAATAAAGGCATCTTTGGAAGCACGCATCCTAGCGGTTCTTTCTTTACACTCATCAATTGAAATTCTCATGGCTTTTAGAGACTCATTAATATCTAAGTTTCAAATCATCAACATCAAGAGCAATTCTATCAATGTTCCTAGCCAAATCATCAATCTTAAGCAATTTTTCTTCAATCATAGCATTAAAATTCTTTTGCGAAGAAATAAATTCTTTAATATTAGATTCAAAATCAGAGGGCATCTTATTATAATTTCCATAAGAGTTGTTGTAGGAATTCCCATAATTATTAGAAGGATTACTAGGATGTGGCCTAGGATTAAAATTCCCTCTATAAGCGTTGTTACCAAAATTATTCTACCAACAAAATTCACATCCATAGATTGATGATTATTCTCAATCAAAGTAGACAAAGGCATATCATTAGGATCAGAAGAAACACTCTTAGTAGCAAATAATTTCATAAGTTCATCCATCTTTCCACTCAACACATTAATTTCTTCTATCGCATGCACTTTTTTATTAGAAGTTCTTTCAGTATGCCATTGAGAATAATTAACCATAATATTATCTAGGAGTTTAGTAGCACCTCCTAAAGTGATTTCCATAAAAGTGCCTCCCGCGGCCGAATCTAAAAGATTTCTAGAAGCAAAATCCAATCCGGCATAAAAATTTTGTATAATCATCCACAAATTCAAACCATGAGTAGGGCAATTACGTATCATTAATTTCATTCTCTCCCAAGCTTATGCAACATGTTCATAATCAAGTTGTTTAAAGTTCATTATATCGTTTCTAAGAGAGATGATCTTAGCGGGAGGAAAATACTTAGAGATAAAAGCATCTTTGCATTTGTTCCATGAATCAATACTATTCTTAGGCAAAGACAAAAACCAAGCTTTAGCACGATCTCTAAGCAAAAAAGGAAATAACTTCAATTTAACGACATCATTATTGACATCTTTTTTGTTTTGCATATCACATAAATCAACGAAGCTATTCAGATGAGTAGCGATATCTTCACTAGGAAGGCCGGCGAATTGATCTTTCATAACAAGATTCAACAAAGCAGTATTAATTTCACAAGATTCAGCATCGGTAAGAGGAGCAATCGGAGTGCTAAGGAAATCATTATTATTGGTATTGGTGAAGTCACACAATTTGGTAGTATCTTGAGCCATCGCGACAAACAAGCAATCTAACACACGAGCAAACAAAAAGCAAGCGGACAAAAGAGGCAAACAGAGAGGGAGGATAGAGAGAGAGGGCGAATAAAACGGCAAGGGTGAATTGGGGGGAGAGGAAAACGAGAGGCAAATGGCAAATAATGTAATACGAGAGATAGGGATTGTGATGGGTACTTGGTATATTGACTTTTTGCGTAGACTCCCCGGCAACGGCGCCAGAAATCCTTCTTGCTACGTCTTGAGCTTGCGTTGGTTTTCCCCGAAGAGGAAGGGATGATGCAGCAGAGTAGCGTAAGTATTTCCCTCAGTTTTTGAGAACCAAGGTATCAATCCAGTAGGAGCCCACGCTCAAGTCCCTCGTACCTGCACAAAGCAATAGCTACTCGCAACCAACGCGATTAGGGGTTGTCAAGCCCTTCACGGTCACTTATGAGAGTGAGATCTGATAGATAGAATATTTTTGGTATTTTTGATATAAAGATGCAAAGTAAAAGTAAAGGCAAAGTAAATAGCAAAACAATATAAAAGTGATGGAGATTGATATGATGAGAATAGACCCGGGGGCCATAGGTTTCACTAGTGGCTTCTCTCAAGAGCATAAGTATTCTACGGTGGGTGAACAAATTACTGTTGAGCAATTGATAGAATTGAGCATAATTATGAGAATATCTAGGCATGATCATGTATATAGGCATCACGTCCGTGACAAGTAGACCAAAACGATTCTGCATCTACTACTATTACTCCACTCATCGACCGCTATCCAGCATGCATCTAGAGTATTAAGTTAAAAATAGAGTAGCGCCTTAAGCAAGATGACATGATGTAGAGAGATAAATTCATGCAATATGAAATAAACCCCATCTTCTTATCCTCGATGGCAACGATACAATACATGCCTTGCTGCCCCTTCTGTCACTGGGTAAGGACACCGCAAGATCGAACCCAAAGCTAAGCACTTCTCCCATGGCAAGAACTACCAATCTAGTTGGCCAAACCAAACGGATAATTTGAAGAGACTTGCAAAGATAACCAATCATGCATAAAAGAATTAAAAGAAGATTCAAATATTATTCATAGATAGACTTGATCATAAACCTACAATTCATCGGTCTCAACAAACACACCGCAAAAAGAAGATTACATCGAATAGATCTCCACAAGAGAGGGGGAGAACTTTGTATTGATATTCAAAGAGAGAGAAGAAGCCATCTAGCTACTAAATATGGACCCGAAGGTCTGAGGTAAACTACTCACACTTCATCGGAGGGGCTAGGATGATGTAGAAGCCCTCCGTGATGACGGCCCTCTTCCGGCGGAGCTCCGGAACAGGCCCCAAGATGGGATCTCGTGGATACAGAAAGTTACGGCGGTGGAATTAGGTTTTTGGCTCCTGTTCTGATCATTTGGGGGTACCTGTGTATATATAGGAGGAAGGAGTACGTCGGTGGAGCACCGAGGGGCCCACGAGGCAGGGGGCGCGCCCTAGGGGGGGCGCCCCCCACCCTCGTGACCACCTCTTTGATCCCTTGCAGTAGGGTCCAAGTCTCCTGGATCAAGTTCGGTGAGAAAATCACGTTTCCGAAGATTTTATTCCGTTTGGACTCCGTTTGATATTCTGTTTATCCGAAACACTGAAATAGGCAAAAAACAGCAATTCTGGGCTGGGCCTCCGGTTAATAGGTTAGTCCCAAAAATAATATAAAAGTGGAAAATAAAGCCCAATATAGTCCAAAACAGTAGATAATATAGCATGGAGCAATCAAAAATTATAGATATGTTGGAGACATATCAGGCATCCCCAAGCTTAATTCCTGCTCGTCCTCGAGTAGGTAAATGATAAAAAGAGAATCTTTGATGCGGAGTGCTACTATGTTGATCATATCTACTATATTATTCACGCTCGACCTTTCAGTCTCCGTGCTCCGAGGCCATATCTGTTATATGCTAGGCTCGTAAAGTTTAACCTGAGTATTCCGCGTGTGCAACTGTTTTGCACCCGTTGTATTTGAACGTAGAGCCTATCACACCCGATCATCACGTGGTGTCTCAGCACGAAGAACTTTCGCAACGGTGCATACTCAGGGAGAACACTTATACTTTGATAATTTAGTGAGGGATCATCTTATAATGCTACCGTCAATCAAAGCAAGATAAGATGCATAAAAGATAAACATCACATGCAATCAATATAAGTGATATGATATGGCCATCATCATCTTGTGCTTGTGATCTCCATCTCCGAAGCACCTTCATGATCGCCATCGTCACCGGCGCGACACCTTGATCTCCATCGTAGCATCGTTGTCGTATCACCAATCTTATGCTTCCACGACTATAGCTACCGCTTAGTGATAAAGTAAAGCATTACAGGGCGATTGCATTGCATACAATAAAGCGACAACCATATGGCTCCTGCCAGTTGCCGATAACTCAGTTACAAAACATGATCATCTCATACAATAAAATTTAACATCATGTCTTGACCATATCACATCACAACATGCCCTGCAAAAACAAGTTAGACGTCCTCTACTTTGTTGTTGCAAATTTTACGTGGCTGCTATGGGCTTAGCAAGAACCGTTCTTACCTACGCATCAAAACCACAACGATAGTTTGTCAAGTTGGTGTTGTTTTAACCTTCGCAAGGACCGGGCGTAGCCACACTCGGTTCAACTAAAGTTGGAGAAACTGACACCCGCCAGCCACCTGTGTGCAAAGCACGTCGGTAGAACCAGTCTCGCGTAAGCGTACGCGTAATGTCGGTCCGGGCTGCTTCATCCAACAATACCGCCGAACCAAAGTATGACATGCTGGTAAGTAGTATGACTTATATCGCCCACAACTCACTTGTGTTCTACTCGTGCATATGACATCTACGCATAAAACCTGGCTCGGATGCCACTGTTGGGGAACGTAGTAATTTCAAAAATTTCCTATGCACACGCAAGATCATGGTGATGCATAGCAACGAGAGGGGAGAGTGTTGTCTACGTACCCTCGTAGACCGCTCGCGGAAGCGTTATATCAACGCGGTTGATGTAGTCGTACGTCTTCACGATCCGACCGATCCAAGTACCGAAAGCACGGCACCTCCGAGTTCTGCACACGTTCGGCTCCGTGACGTCCTCGCCTTCTCGATCTAGCAAGAGGGGCAAAGTAGTAGATGAGTTCCGGCAGCATGACGGCGTGGTGATGGTGTTGGTGAAGAACAAGCTCCGCAGGGCTTCGCCTAAGCACTACGAAAACTAGGACGGAGGATAAACTAGAGGGGACGGGGTTGCCGGCACACGGCTTGGTGTTTCTTGATGTGTCTTTGGTGCTAGCCCTGCCCCTCTATTTATATGTTGAGCCCTGGGGTCGAAACTTGGAGCAAAAGCCTCCTCAAAGTCGGTTTTGCCCGAAAGGCAAGAGTCCCACTCGGACTCTAGGACCAAACGCCACAATCCTTGGCGTCTGGCCCAGACGCCATGGGCCTCGGCGTCTGGCCCAGGGCCAGACGCCAAGGTCTCCGGCGTTTGCCCCCCTGGCCTCCGCAAAACTCCTTTTGCACCGACTTATAGCCCCATGGGCCTGACCCCTTGGCCAAACATATCATCCAATATATGAATCTTTACCTCCGGACCATTCCGGGGCTCCTCGTCATGTCCGTGATCTCATCCGGGACTCCGAACAACATTCGGTCACCAACATACATAACTCATATAATACTATATCGTCAACGAACGTTAAGCGTGCGGACCCTACGGGTTCGAGAACTATGTAGACATGACCGAGACACCTCTCTGGTCAATAACTAATAGCGGGACCTGGATGCCCATATTGGCTCCTACATATTCTACGAAGATCTTTATCGGTCAGACCGCATAACAACATGCATTGTTCCCTTTGTCATCGGTATGTTACTTGCCCGAGATTCGATCGTCAGTATCTCAATACCTAGTTCAATCTCGTTACCGGCAAGTCTCTTTACTCGTTCCGTAATACATCATTCCGCAACTAACTCATTAGTTGCAATGCTTGCAAGGCTTTAAGTGATGTGCATTACCGAGTGGGCCCAGAGATACCTCTCCGACAATCGGAGTGACAAATCCTAATCTCGAAATACGCCAACCCAACAAGTACCTTCGGAGACACCTGTAGAGCACCTTTATAATCACCCAGTTATGTTTGATGTTTGGTAGCACACAAAGTGTTCCTCCGGTAAACGGGAGTTGCATAATCTCATAGTCATAGGAACATGTATAAGTCATGAAGAAAGCAATAGCAACAAACTAAACGATCAAGTGCTAAGCTAACGGAATGGGGCAAGTCAATCACATCATTCTCCTAATGATGTGATCCCGTTAATCAAATGACAACTCATGTCTATGGTTAGGAAACATAACCATCTTTGATCAACGAGCTAGTCAAGTAGAGGCATGCTAGTGACACTCTGTTTGTCTATGTATTCACACATGTATTATGCTTCCGGTTAATACAATTCTAGCATGAATAATAAACATTTATCATGATATAAGGAAATAAATAATAACTTTATTATTGCCTCTAGGGCATATTTCCTTCACCACCCTCGGCACTCGATGGTAACTCTGCAGAGTCGAGCAACAAAAGGGGCGTGATGTGATGTGAGATGTCGGGCTCTGGTCATCGATCACGTTGATCGAGTCGTCGATGATGAAGCAAGGGCAACAAGGACAAGGTGGGGGTCACTGATGGATCACTAACTAACCTATACTAAGCAGTTTAGGATAAGCAGGTAAGGTACAATGAGCAGGTTACAAAAGCAGGCTATGCATCAGAATAGGAGCGAACAATAATAGTAGCAAAATCTAATGCAAACATGAGAGAATGGAATGGGTGATATCGGGATGATTAAAGGGGGGGCTTGCCTGGAAGCTCTGCTGAAAAGGAAGAAGTGTCGTCATCGATGTAGTCGATCACAGGGGCAGCATCAATCTCGGGGTCTACCGGAGAGAAGAGGGGGAACAAACAGTAAATATAGAGCAAACAGATGCATCACTAAGCATAACATAGCAATATGCTGTGCATGGGGGAACTAACGCAGTGCTAGATGTTGCAGACGGAGAGGGAAACTACCGGAGGGGTTTTTCTGGTGTCTGGCGTTTTCCGAACAGATGAAAAGAGAGGGGACGGTTCCATGTTCAGCATGCTAGGGGCATGTGACAGATAAACAGACCGTGTATCCGGATTCGTTGGATTTTTCTAAGCAACTTTCAAGTAGAAAATATTATCATCAGAGTTACGGTTTTATTTCTATGAGTTTTCAAAGATTTAAAGCATTTCCTGGAATTATTATTAACAGAAATTCATTATGACATCAGCATGATGTCACGGTGAGGTAAGCAGTCAACTGACCCGCTGACTGGTCAAACTGACCAGTGGGTTCCACCTGTCATAGAAAGAGGCCTTAACAGAGTTTATTTAAAACTAATATGTTAGTTAGCAGCTGGGCCCCACAGGTCAGTGACTATTTAGTTTAACTAATTATTTTTACTTAGGAAAATGTTTTAATTAGGTTAGTTATGCGGTGGGCCCGTGTGTCAGTGGCACTATGCTGCCACGTCATCTAGTTGACCGGTCAACGTACATGGTCAACTGGGGGCCCTGGGCTCACTTGCCAGCGACCCAGGGAGTGGCCCCGTCCAACCACATCAGCGGCGACCCACGACGAGCCACCGACGACCTCCAAACGCGGAGGAGGACCACGGGGGTGGTCGGATTCGCGCTAGGGATGACCAAAGCACGTGGTTTTGGGCGTGTTAGAACGGGACGACCAGGCCGCGTCCAACCACGGTGGTGGCACGGGTTGGCGTGGCCGGAAACGGGCGCGACGGTGGTGGCAGGCGGTGGCGCTCTCGGTCGATCTTCGGAATCGGTGAAACAGTGCACGCGAGCGATCTAAGAGGCTCGGCCGCACCACAGAAGTGCCCTGAGCACGGTGGTGGGCTCGGGTGACCACGACAGCTACCACAACACCAACGAGGAGTTCAACAGCGGAGCAAAGCTCCGGCAATGGCACGACGGCGGCGACCGCAAGCTACGGCGAAAAGCGGGCGGCCAGAGGGAGAGGAAGAGAGGGGAATGCTCACCGAGCGGCTAAGAAAGCCCTCGACAGGTTAGGAGCAGCAGAGCGGAGCGGATCGGCGGCCGCGGTGCGTCGGGATCCGAGGAGGAAGAAGGCGGCTTGCCGGGATGCAGGGCTCCTCCTCCCTCGTACGTGGTCGAGGAAGAAGTGGCCGACGTCGGCGAGCCCAGAGGACGAGACGGAGAGATGAATGGGGCGAAGTGGTCGTGTGGACGACGGAGAACGGCGGCGATGGCGCTCGGGCGTCGATGGGAAATGAGGGGGAGAGGAAGTGAGCGCCTGATTCATCCGGGAGGAGGGCAGGTGAGTGGGGGAGTGGGAGTGGCGGTAGGTGAGGGGGAGGACTCGAGGCGTCCGGTGCGGCGACCTTATCGTCTCGGCAACGGGGACGGCAAGCTGGTCCGGCGGCGACGCACCGGCGTGCGCCCTTGGCTGATTGAACAGGGGGAGGGGAACAGGACCGGGTAAAGGTAGGTGGGCCGGCCTGCTGGGTGGGCCGAAGCCCAAGGGGAGGCCCACCCCTTCTTCTTTCCTTTTCTTTTTTCCTTTTGATTTTCCTTTTTTACAGCAGTTTATGCATTTTCTTTTAGACACAACTGACTTTGCAAAAATATGCCACTGGCCAAAACAAATTCAAAGAAGTACTGAGCACTGCCACAAAAGATTGTGAGACTTCTAAAAAAGTTTGCAATTTTTATAAATTAAAAAGATATTTAATTTATTGCTTAGGTCACTGTTTTAAGTAGTTTAGGCCACTTAAACACTTTGCAAAAATGTTGGTTCACCATCAATATTAGTTATGGATTATTTGGCACATGATGAACATTTTAGTTTTCATGTTTGAGCAATTTTGAATTTCGCTCAGAATTTGAAATTGAAATCAACTGGAATTTGAAAGAGATAGGAGACAATGATGATCAAACACTTGTTTAGCAAAATGATTAACTTAACCGCAGGGGTTACTGTAGCATCATTACACCCGGGTGTTACACAAGCCACCCTAGGGTTTCCCTAGGGGCGCCCCCATCTGCCTTGGCCGCCACTCCCCCTAAGGGAAACCATAGGGGCGCCACCCCTCCTCCCTTCCCCCTATATATAGAGGGGTAGAGGGAGGGCAGCCGCACCCATCTATGCCACGGCGCTGCCGCTCCCTCTTCCTCATAGTCCTTCTTCTTCTCCGTGAGGCTTGGCAAAGCCCTACTGAGATTTCTCCACCACCACCGCTATCACGCCGTCGTGCTGGCGGAGGACTCGAGCTACTACTTCACCATCGCTCGCTGGATCAAGGAGGTGAAGGCGTCATCAAGCCGTACGTGTGTTGAACGCGGAGGTGTCGTCCGTTCGGCACTTGGATCGGGGGGTTCGTGGGACGGATCGTGATTGGATCGCGAAGGCGTTCGACTACATGAACCGCGTTTCTTAACGCTTCCGTTTAGCGATCTACAAGGATATGTAGATGCAATCTCTCCTCTCGTAGATGGCATCTCCTAGATTGATCTTGGTGAGCGTATGAATTTTTTTGTTTCCCATGCAACGTTTCCCAACAACGAACGCCATCACGAAAGGATAAGGTCTCCATGATTAGCGTGTCAGTAACATCTTGGTAAGGCTTGCTCCATGCAGCAATAAACGAGGAAACAAAACTAGCAACGCCACCCACTCCTCCCTTCCGCATATCAGAACAGATGGCACCATCTGTATTAATTTTGATAATTCCATCATCATGCGGACGCCATCCAACACCAGGCAAAAATTTTGCATGATCACGAGGTAGTTCAAGCAGGGTAAGGGATTCCTTAGTCCGCTTAGCAGAAAGAACTGGATTGATTTACTCATTGTCATGTGTCCATCGGTTTCTCGAGTGCCAAATCGCCACATCACCGTGATGATATTGGCTATGTTTATTCTGCTACCACAATATTGGCTATGATAAACACCGCTATGTAGGTCAAAGCGAGACACATCATTCATCAGTCTAGCTCAGGCAGGGTCCATCAATACAGTTTGTTCAATCAAAACATATTTCTTCATGGCGCCTTAGGAAATCAAGTCGGGATGAGACAACCACATTTTTATTTTTTGAAATGACTTTTTAAAAGTCCCTTACATCATCATGACATCACAGACATAGTTTGTGAAAATGACATTATAAAAGTCCATTATCTCGTCCTTGCTTTTGATTCAAACTATTCTTTATCTATCACACCTGTATAATCTGATAATTTTTCTTCTATTACAACGCACGAACATATTTGCTAAATTTTTTGCTAGTATATATTTCATATACTAGCAAATATATATATGAAATAAAGGAAAGGAAAAAAAAAAGGCGGACGCTTTTCTTTTTTGAGGAAAAAAAAAAGTCGGTCGCTTAGTTCGGTTGCTGCCGAAGCCCACCACCACATGTCGAGGTCCAACCCAGCCCAGCACACAGGACGCACCAATCGAAAACCACTTTCCCTTTCACTGGTCCTTGGCCCTCCCCACGCCGCGTCGCCGTCTCCGCCGCACCGCCGCCGTCCCGCTCCTTCTCCTCCGCCGGATCCACCGGAGCACGCCTCGAAGAGGAGCAAATCTCTGTACGCCTCTCTGCTGGATCTGTATCGGCTCCCGGGACTGCTCCTCCCTCTGTCGGTAAGGAAAGCCCCTAGCTTTGGTACAACCTTTTGCGGCGAAGAACCGAACCGAATCCAATCACTTCCCATCCGTAGCGTAGGCAGGGCTGTCGTAACGAGGGGGGGGGGGGGGGGGTGTGATGTTGCATCCAACGGTGCATCCGCCCATGTAGTATATTGCCACAGCATTTTGGGAATTTAAGCATCTCTTTCAGAAGGGATTTCGGGACCAAATTGGATTACTTTGTGCCTGTACCCGTCTTTAGATTTGTGTATTAGACCCTAATACACAGGTAAACAAGCTTAGGAACCAAATTATCTATCAGTTTGACGATATTAGCTTAGGAATCAAGGCACTTGCTCTTGCATTCTGTGCCTTGGATCCCAATCCCGATCATGGGTAGGGTCTGTGGATGCTCACAGGATGGGAAGGAAGGAGACAAAATATTTTGTACTGTATATAATTTCTGGTTATATGATCCATGTAGCACTTTCAGTGACTCCATGACATGCAATTGCAAATAGGGTTTCAATTTTCATAGCATCAACCACAAGGGTACTGCAATGGTTAGTGAACGCAGATTATAAATTCGTGAGCTCCCAAAAATGTAATCATGTTCTGTGCAAACGACTGAACGAGGAATTGTGGAAGAATTTTTTTTCTAACTTCCTTCGAATTTTCTTTCAGTAAGTCACCATGTCAGAATGCCAATTATCAGCGCTATGATAAATTGCATCATGTGTCGTTTACACATTTCAGCACAGTGGTCTATATAGATTCAAGTTACATGTGCTCTATCGAAAGGGAATTGCTCTTCTCTGTACTTAGCATATGGAGAAACATGAAGAACTTAAGCTGGGGTTTCGAGTGCTTCATTTAGTCTTAAAAAGTTCACCCAACAAATCTCACACATGGCCCAGGTGAAGCTTTGAAACAGCATGTACAGTATTATTTAGTTTCCCTCTCGACTCATTTGATCCTTGTTGCTGACAAGTTCCAACACTATTTTTCACTCTGAAGTTGCTAACAAAGTAACAAGTAGACAGACCTTGTTAGAGTGCTCTGTACTGTATACACGAAAGCTGTTTCAGTAGTTCCTGTTTTGATGTACAAATAATATTTGTTTTATCTGGAAAGGCTACACATCAGTAACACCTATTTTCCTTCGATAAAACAGAATATTTTTTTAGGGTAACACTGACTGAAGTCACATTTGAGTTGCTGCAGAACTACGAGTGTTAAAATTGTGTAACTTCTAGAGGGGAGCCAGAAGAAGGAAACCGAAGTCATGTGCTTGAATCTCTATGTTTATACTGTCACACATTTACATAGCCTTTGCATTTTGAATTGATATCAACATGTCCCACAAGTTGCCATAACATTTCCATATCTGTGTCCTGCATGCAGCAGCGCCGAGTTGCCGGAGCAGATGGTGGGATTCGGTAGCCTTGCTCCCAAGACCAAGAACCTGGTGGTGGGCGGTGGGTTGACGGGGTTCGTCTTTGGGGTGTACTATTACACCATGAGAGCAGTCGGCAGCACTGATGAGCTGCAGGTCGCCATCGACAAGTTCGAAGACCTGAAGAAGAAGGACGCCGACGCCACCCCCGCTGCAAACCCCTCCACCCCAGGCTCATCTTAGGAAAAACATGCTCTGAAACTTTTGTTTACCCGTACCGAGCTTCTAAACTAGTTACCTCACAACCAGAACCCAGAACCATGGTTTGGTTTCCGTGATGATAATAGGTCATGTTAGATAGAGCTTTTTATGGCATGGGTGGAGTCCAGAATTAGTAGTGCTTTAATGTTTATGGTGACCGCGGTGCCTGGAAGTTTGATATACTAGTACTGGAGTAGATTTTTTGGAGGCACGTTATTGCAGTTTGTTGCTATTATATATTCATTCCGTTCTTGATCACGAAGAACTTTGCAGTAACTCCCTGATCAACCTCAGACCACACTTGCACGGGAGCAAGCATCGGATAGAAAAGTGTTCCACCTCCATAAAACAAAGCTCGCCACGTGCAAAGAAGTCTTTTGGAGATCCATTTCCTCTCCAACATGCAAACACTCCTAACGCACTGACCAGAGGATTCACGCCAAAGCCTCGTCCAGAAGATCTTCAAGAAACCTCCTACGATCTTCAAAGGTTTGTCATGCAGCTCATCCTGGGGAAATGCGCCCTTGGAATCCATGGCGGAAAGTTCTTGCTTTTCTTGGTAATGAAGCAAAGAATTGAGGCCAGTCCTGAGAAGATCCATACCATACTTGCTATAGCAGCAATGCTAAGTCAAAGATGTGAAGGATGGCCGCCTTGTCAGATTCAGTCTATCTCTGAACCCTGATCGCTGCAGCACACACTAATTTGAACAGAAATGGATGGATTTCAGAGGAGATTTAGCTAGGGTTTGACCACTGGTAGATGCGCATATATGGCCAGCCGGAACACAAGGGCTAGGGTTTAACCTGATTACAAAAGTAGGTGAGCCTCAGGCTCCCACTCACTGTCTCTTGTAGGATTGCAGATGAGAAAAGGTGTTAGTAAACAGTAGAAGAACGTGCTATTGTCGTAATTCAAATAGCGTCACGCCGATGCACAGGAGCCCTTGGATCGGAGATCAACATGGGCTGCAACGTCTCCCGAGAACGAAGTGGTAAGTGGCACAGGAGGACGCTGGATCGGAGATCGGCGATCAGGGACGGCACACTGAGAATGAGCATAAACACTTGATGATAGTCAGACATATATTCATAACGAATGCACCCGCAACTCATACCAAATATATTGCCTCAAGCCCCAAAGCCTGGGAAAATTTTGTGGATAAAGGCGGAGTCCTCCCATGTCGCCTACTCCGGAGGCATGTTCTTCCATTTGACCTTCCACTGAAATGACTGGGATACTGATGTTACCCTGCACTCGAGGAATAAGCTTGGGTTCTAGTAATTCTTACAGACTCAATGAGGATTGTACCATCAGGATTAAGTGTGAGGTGCTGTAGGGATGGCCTTTGGGCCAATGTGCCTTTTCAATTGGGATACATGGAATGTATGGTCCAGTTGGCAGCCAACAGGGAGCAACAACTTGTAGGAAGCATTGTCAATGTGTTCTAGTACTCGAAAAGGACCATAGTATTTGGAATGAAGTTTGAGGTGATGGTGGATGCTCATGGATGTATGCATGTAGGGCTGGAGCTTGAGATAGTGTCTCCAAGTGGAATTCCCTGTCCTTTTTTTTTCTGTCAGCATAATGCCCATGAGTCTTCCATGAGATTTTTGTAGAAGTAGCTAACGCAAAGAGCTCTCAGAGACACAATGTTTGTTAGCGCGCATAAGATATCAATCACGCAAGTAATCATGGGTGTGAATTTTCACGAAAGAAGATGGTTACTACTGTTCGAGGTGGGCTAGTTTGTTGTCTCCATGGGTTGGGATGAGTCGATTAGATTGAATAGATGGGTTGAAAAGTCACGAAAATATTGTCATGTAAGATAAGAATATATGTTGTGATATACTAACAAATTTATCGAGCTGCTCATGAAACTCGTTAGCTCATTTAGCGTAACGAACTGAAATTAGTGATTGACTCTATTTGTCAAGAAACGGGCTGCAAGTTTAATAGTCGAACTATTGGGTGATCATTAAGCTCACGATGTACGCGGTTTTGCTCTAGTCCTCCGCTACCCAAAATACGTTCACCTGCAGCCACACACACTAGGGAACGTGAAGCCCATTCCAAATTAACTTGCACCTGCAACTCATACCGAATGAAAAACCATCAGCCAAACAGACACAAGACGGAGGCAACTGCACAGAACACATGGACAACAAAACACACCTAGACAAAGTGTTTAGCATTAGATTAGCACAACTACGGCATGCGGTTCCCAAAACGACCACTTTTCAGGGGCGTGACAAAAACCTATCGCCTTGAGGTTAATTTTTCGCACAGACCTACCACCTTCTGTTAGTGACCGGTTCGGGTGATTTAAACGCGTTTATGACAGAAATGGCCCACCCATCAGGGCTGATGTGGCATAATAGTCAACTATGTTACGTTTGACTGGTGCTTCAACAAAAATGTTATGTTTGACCGGCACTTTGAACGTTATGACATGTGGGACCCACATGTCAGTGTCAGCCAACAATAAAAAAATCCCAACCTCACTCTCTCCCTCAGTCCTCACGAACCCTCTCCCTGCCCGATACGCACAGCCGCCGCCAACCTCCTGTGCTCGCCCGCACGGGGCACACCTGAGGCAAACACGGCACGTAGTCGCTGCTGAAATTGTTTGTTCGCCCGGGTGCGTGTGCACCAGGGAATGACTTCCCCAATCCCCATGCAGCCTTTTCGCGCCTGCCTTCCTTCCAGCTTCCACGAACAAACGCAGAAAGCGTCTCCAGCAGTACCAACCAGCGAGTCAACAACTTCCCGCCAGCTCGTCAACGTCGTCTTCCTCCGCTCAAGAAATAGAAAACGCCCTCAACTCTCCTGTCCTCAGTGCTGCCTTTCTCGGGACGAGGAGGAGGCTGTGGCCTGTGTCAGGTGTCAGGCGTGCAGGAGAAGATGCCGCCGCCGGCGACCCCTGCCCCTAGCGCTACCGTGCACCCATGCTTGAGGACGCACGGAAAAGAGGTCGCTAGGCTGCACCTGTTCGACTGGATCGTGTTGCTCCTGCTTGTCGCCACGATTGGTTTGCTGGGCCTGGTCCAGCCGTTCCACCGCTTCGTGTCCCAGGACATGATGGCGGACCTCCGGTACCCCATGAAGCGCAGCACCGTGCCCGACTGGGCCGTGCCGGTACGGCACACATATACGCCCCATCTTCCGATGAAGATCATGCTCTGGGTTCCATACATCACTGATGAAATCGCAGCTGCAGTTTCCCGGAGTGAGCTTTGATTCTAGTAGTTTTGGGGTTTTCATGCAGGTTATTGCCGTCGTTGTGCCGATGGTTTTCATCGTTGGGACATATATCAGGAGGAGGAACGTTTATGACCTGCATCATGCTATCCTTGGCAAGTTAATTTCCCTTCTTACGCAAGCTAATTTGATCTTTCTGGGGCTGTGATGCCTCTGTGTGGTCACTAAGCTTATTTCTGACATGCACACAATATTCCCAAGCAGGCCTCCTGTTTTCCGTTCTTATAACTGCTATCGTGACCGTTGCGATCAAGGATGCGGTTGGGCGGCCGCGCCCGGACTTCTTTTGGCGCTGCTTTCCCGACGGAGTGCCGGTGAGTTCATCCCACAGCTTCCTCAGAGCTAGCAGTAGTTGCTTGTTTCTCCTTCGTCACCACTGCAAAATTTACGCGATTTCTAGCTTGAGTAATAAGTAGAACGGTGATGGGCTATCCATCTGTAACTCTGAGCTAACGATTCATCTACCCCAACACCCGATTTTAGAAGTACGACAACGTCACCGGAGATGTGATATGCCACGGTAAACCAGGCGCGATCAAAGAGGGGTACAAGAGCTTCCCGAGTGGGCATGCTTCAGGTAATTGCCGAAAGCCATTCTCTGAATCTCTGACGCCCGCAAAAAAAGCCTCTCACTCTTGCAATGGCTGGCTGTCTTTCTTGTCCTCTTCAAGGTGCTTTCGCTGGGCTTGGATTTCTGTCATGGTACCTGGCTGGCAAAATGAAGGCTTTTGATCGAAGAGGACACATCGCCAAGCTCTGCATCGTTCTTCTGCCTCTCCTTTCTGCGACGATGGTTGCGGTATCGCGGGTGACGGACTACTGGCACCACTGGCAGGATGTGTTTGCTGGTGGAGTCCTTGGTAGGTGTCAAATTCAGTTCAGTTACTTCCCGTCTACTGTAACTCTGATGATTCCTGAATTAAGATCACACAGCCGCTGATTGTGCTTCGTACAACTCCGTAGGATGGGTGGTTGCTTCATTCTGCTACCTTCAGTTCTTTCCACCACCCTACAGTGAACATGGTATGATCCATAGTTTCATATGTATATCAGAATAATAAAGTTTTCTTTCTTCTTATTTAGAAAAATATATCATGTGTCCACTACCGCCCAAGTGGGCTTGAAGACGTCTGCAGTTACCATAAAACACACGACTAAGCAAGTCTTTCTCTCCTTTCATCAACCTATAGTCAAAGGGATATCATTCAGAAAACCAATAGTCAAAGGCTGCTAGCATAGGTGGACATATGAAAAGGCAATGGGCCTGTCCTTGAATCACCAATGCATATCGTTTCTAATAAAGGTAGTCAATAAAAGTGAAACTTTTGATCGCTAGCTAATTTATGCTGTATTTTATAATATATTCATAAGACCAACAAATTACACAAGTTATTTCATGAACTGTTGAATAACAGGAGTTTGGCCTCATGCGTACTTGGAGCACATTCGTCGTCCGGAGGGTGAAATGCATGTGCAATCAACAACAAACTCGAATATGCACCATAACTCACTGCCACTTGATCTTTCTGGATCAAATGAGACGAGAACCACCAGCCATGCACTGGATTCCATGGAAGAAGGGAGCAGAGATCAGTGACAGATGAATGCAAGGTTTCCTCTTATTTATTTCCTTTTCCTTTTGTATTACAGGCTGACTTCATACCGTGGCACTACGTTAAAAAAAGGTCAATAGTGACCGGCCATTAACCGCCAATAGCAAAATTACAAGTGAGGAATTTCATGAATGCAGAAGTTATTTATAGATTTTCTCAACCATTGATGATGTCATCTGGAGTGATGGGCCCTTCCGTGTGGACCGGAGTTCGGTTGCAGTTGTGTTTTGGTTGTCGGTCTCATCCAGCGTTTTTGACCCGAATCCTATTTGGCGCCCTCAGCGTCAATTAACTGGGCTCCCGGCCTATTTCTTTCGCCAACAAGTTTTGGAAACCTTCTAAAAGTTTCCCACCGGTTTACTGGACTGGGTTTTTTCGCTGGTTTTTTTCACACGGTTTTTTGTTGTTCTGTTTTTCTTTTTTCATTCTATTTCCATTTTTTCTTTTCCCCTTTTCCAAAATATGATTTTTAAAATATCATGACTCTTTTTTTCAAATTCGTAGAAAATATAAATTTTATTATTTTCTGTATTTTGATAAAATTTCAAATTTCTCGAACTTTTTTGCAAAAAAATTGTGAACTTTTTTTCTAATTTATGTAATTTTTTTATTTCAATTTCTGAACTTTTTTCAAATTTTTGTTTCTTGAAATATAAGTGGATTTTTCTCTACTTCGTGAACTTTTTCATTTAAAATTTTAACTTTTTAAAAATTCGTGATTTTGTTAAATAGTTTGTAAACTTTTCTCAAATTTGTTATCTTTTATATATAGATTTGTGAACTTTTTATCAGATTTGTGATTTTTTGGAAAATGTTGTGAACATTTTCTAAATTCGTGAGCTTTTTCAAAATCTTGATGTATTTTTAAATTCATGAACATTTCTTGTTATCATGAAGTTTTTCAAAATTTTGAAAAGGCAACGGTGAGTCGCCAAGGGTCAAAATCAACTAGCCACCAAGGTAGTGAACATCGATCGAGCAAGCCTACCCATGGAGCGATCAAGCGAAACGATTGATCGAGCTTAATGATGCGGTATAGGAGGTCTGCATGTTCGAAGGGTTGCCCTCACTTTGTTTTTAGAGTCGGAGGTGCTGAGAAGGGGCCCTTGCGGTGACAATGACACAAGACAGGTGATTGGTTCCGGCGCTTGCTCAGCGCAGGCCCAACGCTTTTCTCCTGCGACGCTCGTCGATAGACTTGAGCTGCTTGGTCGTTAGCGCGTGCGGTGAACTGTTTGGAATTGGCCGATGCAAGCCTTGGCGTTTGTTTGCGGAGTAAGCTATCTCGGTGGTAGTCAATGGTGTAGCCGGAGTCACTGGCTCGAGGAGGAATGATGACGATGACATCGGATTGCAACCTCGATAGTGCTTTTCTCCTTGACGGTGTGTGTGCGTTCTTGTGTGGGTTGTCAGTCGCCGGAAGTGTGTTGTTTTTGCGGGCATGTTGTACCGGCTTTTGCTTGGTTTTCCTTTAAGAGCCGACTTCAAAAAAATAAAAAATAAATTTCATGAAAAGAAGGAAAGATACTGAGCGGAAGGGCTTTGAATCCTGATTCCGAATTCCTTCCCACCGTCTCCCGTCCATTCCTCGTTGACCCCTTCCTAGTCAATATGTATGTGAAATCGTCTTACGTTGTATGTACTAAAATTGTTCGGAAGACATGGTCAAAGCCCGAAGAAAGAGCAAGAAAATTTAAAAAGGTTTATCTAAGGCACATCTAGATGTGCTATAGTTATTGCACATCTAAGTGACACAATCAAGTATGAAAAGGAAATGAAAAAACTCAAAAAAAAAATTCACACGAATCTCCGCATAAGATCAATGACATAGAACTTAGATGTGCAATACATATGACACATCTAGACGTGCTTTAGCAAAACTGAATTTTAAAAAAAGCGTTAGCACATTGGATTCGAAATTAAAATTGTGCTAGCTGACAAAGAAAAAAAGAATATAACATAAAAATATTGGTTCTGAGTGGTTGGTAAAAGGACTCTAAATCCTTTATAAAAGCACCGGAGATCCATTGAGTGCCAAGTCCATACCTCGCTGATCCCTTCCTGGTCAAAGCAGCTGTTGTACCCCTATTTTTGCTCTTGTATCCTGCTCGCATGTTAGACGTGCTGGTCGTTCATGGATCGTTCTGTGCAGGGACATCCTCGACCAACGAGGCGGCAGCGACGCTACCGACACCGGCGCAGCAGCCTCTGCCTACGCGGCAAAGTGCACCACCGTTGCACTGGAATTAATTTCGCCCCTGGTCCTGGTGGGGAGTATATACTGTAGTGCTAGAGCGAAATACGTCATCTGCTGATCGAATCTTCTTCTGGCACATCAACCGTTTTATACAGGCATGCCCTGGATATTTGGTAAAATGGATAGAATATGCATACAACATGGGCTGAAGAACATGATTTTAGATCTGGAAACCGGCCAGCCAACCAAGAGAATGCCTCGACAACGATCCACGAAATGATTGGCCCCTAGATGCACATGACTGGCACGAGATGTGCCAGGACTTGGGACTCTGCCCAGTCTGGATTCGCTCTTTTGCCCACATGGTCATGGCCATGCCAACTAACTTATGCCCAACACATGTGGATTTCTCCGATGCAGAAGTATGTAATCGTACATGTACCACCCTGTTGTCATGTGAATTTCTTGTAGTTTAATCCTCCGTAAGTACACAAGTATGTTTTTCCTGGCGCTCTGGTCCCTTCGCAAAAACCTAAAAGGGCTTCAAAAAAAAGTTTTTTCTACCCGTAATCATTTATCGACAATAAAAAACCTCAGCAGCGCTCGCTTAATCAGGTTTTGTTTTTTGCGATGGGCTTAATCAGGAATATTACCGTGGAGCCTGCATGAAACTCAGACCTTGAACCTCACGTTTCAGGCGAGTTTCTCCTCTCTTAATGAATGAAAGCAGCGCTCTCGCTGCATTTCGTCAAAAAATCTTCAGCGGCAAAGGAACTACACCCCGTGCCCGGTTCAAAAGAAAAGTCAGTGATCGACACGGGAAGAACTACTTTTGGCACTCCTGGACATACCACGTGAAAATCATTGACGGATATAGACGTAGTACTAGCATACTGTGGGTTAATGTTTCTCCCCTCATGTAAAACCTTGGTCCGCGTAATTCATCCAGAAGTTAGAAAATGTTGTTTCAAAAATAAATAATGCAAATTTACGACGGTAAGATGAAGAAACATCTTCTTTTAATGCAAATTTACATGTGCTACATAGTCAATCATCTTTTCAAAATAAATAAATTGTACAGCAGTCTCTGTTGAGGTAACAATCCTGACAATGAATACTACATATACGAAAGAGAGGCAGAGCCTTGCTACGGCACAGGTGTAACACTCGGCGTTTACAAGTTCAGACCCCTCTCAGAGGAGGTAATTGCCCTACATCTCGTGCTCTAAGACTTGTTTTTTTTTGGGATGTGTGATTACAGAGAGTGCTTAACCCTTGCTTAGGAGGAGGACGCCTTATATAGAGTGTGTCACTGCTCCCTTCACTCCCATGTCGCCAAGGTGATTAATGTTGATAGCTATGGCAGTTACAAGAGTAAATAGCTACAACTACGGCTGTTACAGGTAACTGTAGCCTTGACTATACTTAAAGCCTTGTTTAAGACTACTCGATCGTTGTAGCTCCCTCGTTGTCCCTTCATCTTCCTTTTTTCGACTGGTGATGGTCGGGCCGACTAGAGGGAAGGCATCCGAGTGCCATCGGTAGGGGTGGAAAGTGGTAGCGGATAATCCGAAATATCCGATATTCGTATTCGAGAAAATGCCTATTCGTATCCGAAACATCCGCATCCGAACCAAAGTGGAAATGAAAATTACCCGTATCCGAATTTATTAAACAAATAAAAAATAAAATATGGTAGGAGATTTTGACACAAATATGGATATGGAAGTGGATATATCCGTATCTGAATAAGATTATGGGAGGTATTTTTTAAAATTCTAGGCCAAATATTCCAATTATCCAACATAAAAGCCAAATAAGCGATCGAATTTTACTCTTTATATGATTAAACTTATAAATTATTATGCATTACAATAGTATTTATTCATAAACCTATTTATCATTGACTTATTGTATGTCACAAGTTGATTATTTTAGGTCACATAGCTATCGACTAATTTACTTAAGCAATATGTTGATATTATTCGTATCCGTTCCGAATCAAGAAAATATTCGATACGTATCCGTATTCGAATAATATCCGAGCCGCATCCGTATCCGATAACATCCGTATTCGGATTCGTATTCGTTTTGAAAATATGAAAATGAAAGTGGTAAGAGCACTATCCGATCCGCATCCGATCCGTTTCCACCCTTAGCCATCGGTGCATCCGAGTGGACTTCCTGTCTTACACATCCGAATGTGTCTACGGTCCACGGACCTACCAATGATGGTGTGGGGCCCTAGGTGGGCCCTAGATGACAGGTCCTTGACCCTATCTGTAGTAGGTGACCTCATCATTAGCCCCCGAATCGGTTGAGGTTTTGTTGGGCAAACGGAGTGAGTTTTTCGGTTCAGTCCAAGTGCTTCAGTGGCACTCGGAATATGTTTCCGAATAGTAGTCCGTCGCGCCTTGGATGAAAACACGACGGACTCTGGACTAAAGGGTTCCCCAAGTGATTGGGTGTTGTTGATCGCCGAGTAAAACTTGGTGGCATTCATATGTCTCTCAGGAGAGATAGACTTGAGGTCCGAGTGTGGACATGCCATAAAAACCCGAGTGGTGACGCCGACGCGTGGTCGGACTCTCCGGGGAGATGCCACGCCTTATCCCGGGGGAACGCCAACGCAGGCCATCTCCGAGTCCAAGTTTATGAGGCATGCGCCTTGGGTCCTAGTGGAAGGGCCAAGTCAACCCGCGGAGGGGCGTCAAGATCATCTCATAGCAAACCTGAAGGTGACTTCGGTCGGGTGTTTTACGTGTCCGAGTGCACATGGGTCACCGCGGAGGGTGGCCAGTCGAACTGACAAACGTCCTTTAGGAAAGGAATGGTGGGTAATCAATCGGATTGATTCACCGCGGAAATTCCGGGATTCCAAATTGAGTGTGCGCGCGTAGAAGCGGTAACGTCATGGCTTAGTGGGGAAAGTGGGGCATGACGCCTCAATTTTCGACCCGCAAATCCGCTACGTATCGTGGTTTCCTTGTGCACTTTGTCGCTATTATATTGGTGTCGTCGATCCAGGGATCAACGGTTGAGGATCCTGGGAGCGATTTCACCCGCGGTATAAGAGATTTCGGGGCTAGGGTAATTCCCTCAGATCCCCTTTTCCTCTCGTCTCCTCCGCTTTTCTTCTCCACCCGACCGCTTACCCTGTGTGCCAGAGCACTCGAGGCCATGGCGAAGGACTCCACGGCGAAGGTGGAGATGGCAAAAAAGGCCAGGAAGGCCATGTCGTCGAGCTCGGGTCCTCCAGCCGCCAGCGCTTCGGGGGATTTGATCCCCTCGCGGCCTTGGCAAAACGGCTGGAGGACCTCACGGAGGAGCTCATTCCAGCGGATCAGTGGAGGCATCCGAGGGCGGGCGAGGTCGAGCCGGCCTCACAGGAGGACGAGCGCGTCCTCTTGGTGACCCACATCGAGCGAGGTTTCTCGATGCCTCCTCACCCCTTCTTCGGGGCTTTTTTGGATTACTTGGGGCCACAGCTCCCGCATCTCCCTCCAAATGTTTTTGTCTACCTCCCAGCCTTTATCTCTCTTTCCGATAACTTCATTGGTTGCTGATACGTTTCCAACGTATCTATAATTTTTGATTGTTCCATGCTATTATATTATCTGTTTTGGATGTTTTATATGCATTAATATGCTCTTTTATTATTTTTGGGACTAACCTATTAACCTAGAGCCCAGTGTCAGTTCCTGTTTTTTCCTTGTTTTAAAGTTTCACAGAAAAGGAATATCAAACGGAGTCCAAATGGAATCAAACTTTCGCGATGATTTTTCTTGGACCAGAAGATATCCAGAGGACTTGGAGTGCACGTCAGGAAAGCCACGAGGCGGCCACAAGGACGGAGGGAGCGCCCAGGGGGGTAGGGCGCGCCCCCCACCCTTGTGGGCCCCTCATGACTCCACCGACCTATTTTTCCGCCTATATATTCTCAAATATTCCAAAACCTATCAGGAGAGCCATGAAAACACTTTTCCACCCCCGCAACCTTCTGTACCCATGATAACCCATCTAGGGGCCTTTTCCGGCCTCCTGCCGTAGGGGGATTCGATCACGGAGGGCTTCTACATCAACACCATTGCCTCTCCGATGAAGCGTGAGTAGTTTACCACAGACCTACGGGTCCATAGCTAGTAGCTAGATGACTTCTTCTCTCTCTTTGATTCTCAATACCATGTTCTCCTCGATGTTCTTGGAGATCTATTCGATGTAATACTCCTTTTGCGGTGTGTTTGCTGACATCCGATGAATTGTGGATTTATGGTCAGCTTATCTATGAATATTATTTGAATCTCCTCTGAATTCTTATATGCATGATTTTATATCTTTGCAAGTCTCTTCGAACTATCGATTTGGTTTGGCCAACTAGATTGGTTTTTCTTGCAATGGGAGAAGTGCTTAGCTTTGGGTTCAATCTTGCGGTGCTCAATCCCAGTGACAGAAGGGGAAACGACACGTATTGTACTGTTGCCATCGAGGATAACAAGATGGGGTTTTCATCATATTGCTTGAGTTTATCCCGCTACATCATGTCATCTTACTTAATGTGTTACTCTGTTCTTATGAACTTAATACTCTAGATGCGGGCAGGAGTCGGTCGATGTGTCAAGTAATAGTAGTAGATCCAGGCAGGAGTCGGTCTACTTGATATAGACGTGATGCCTATATTCATGATCATTGCCTTAGATATCGTCATAACTTTGCACTTTTCTATGAATTGCTTGACAGTAATTTGTTGACCCACCGTAATAATTTCTATCTTGAGAGAAGCCTCTAGGGAAACCTATGGCCCCTGGTTCTATTTTTGATCTACAATTTTAGTTTCCTATTTACTTCCTTTGCAATCTTTTACTTTCCGTTCCATAAACCAAAAATACCAAAAATACTACTTTACCTTTATCCATCTCTATCAGATTCCACTTTGCAAATAACCGTGAAGGGATTGACAACCCCTTTATCACATTGGGTGCAAGTTGGTGTTTGCTTGTGCAGGTACTCAGTGACTTGTGCGTTGTCTCCTGCTGGATTGATACCTTGGTTCTCAAAAATGAGGGAAGTACTTACTCTACTTTGCTGCATCACCCTTTCCTCTTCAAGGGAAAAACCAACGCAAGCTCAAGAAGTAGCAGGAAGAATTTCTGGCGCCGTTGCCGGGGAGATCTACGCCAAGCCAAGACATACCAAGTAACCATCATAAACTCTCGTCTCTCGCATTACATTATTTTCTATTCGCCTCTCATTTTCCTCTCCCCCACTTCTAAAATGATTTTCGAAAAGATTTGCCTTTTCTTCGCCCCTCTTTCGTTCGTCTTCTTCGCTTGCTTTTTTGTGTGCTCGTGTGTTGGATTTCTTGCTTTGTCACAATGGCTCCACCAAAAAGCATTGATCCTCACCTTAGGAGGTTGGACGAAATTGAAAATAATGTTAGAAGTTTCATGTCTTTGCAATTTGAGCATAATAATTTCTTTAGAAATGAGCTCAAGGAGCAGAAAAGTTTTATGGAATACATGAATAAAGAGCTTGATGATATGTCTAAGGAATTTTATGGCCTAAGATCTCAGTTTGCTCATCTTGAAATTTTAGTATGCCAAATTTCTGACAAGCAAGCTACCTTGGTAAATAAGATGGCCGCTAAACCAGAATCTTTAAATAATGATGAAGATCTTAAAGAGATTGATGTGAGTCCTATTCAATCTTTGTTTTCCAATATAAATCTTGATAAAGATGGGACCGGAGATGAGTCAACATTAGTTAGAAGGCGTCCCAATGATTCGGAGTTTTTAGATCTTGATGCAAAAATTGATAAAAATGGGATTGGAGAGGTCAAAACTTTAAGTAGCAATGAACCCAATCTTTTGGATTTCAAGGAATTTAATTATGATAATTGTTCTTTAATAGATTGTATTTCCTTGTTGCAATCCGTGTTGAATTCTCCTCATGCTTACAATCAAAACAAAGCTTTTACTAAACATATCGTTGATGCTATGATGCAATCCTTTGAAGAAAAGCTTGAATTGGAAGTTTCTATTCCTAGAAAACTTTATGATTAGTGGGAACCTACTATTAAGATTAAGATTAAAGATTATGAATGCCAAGCTTTGTGTGATTTGGGTGCTAGTGTTTCCATGATTTTAAAAACTCTTTGTGATGTGTTAGATTCTCGTGAATTTGATGATTGTTCCTTAAATTTGCATCTTGCGGATTCCACTATTAAGAAACCTATGGGAAGGATTACTGATGTTCTTATTGTTGCAAATAGGAATTATGTGCCTGTAGATTTCATTGTTCTTAATATAGATTGCAATCCTACATGTCATATTATTCTTGGTAGACCTTTCCTTAGAACGATTGGTGCAATTATTGATATGAAAGAAGGAAACATTAGATTTCAATTTCCGTTAAAGAAATGCATGGAACACTTTCCAAGAGAGAAAAATAAATTTCATTATGAATCTATTATGAGAGCCACTTATGGATTGCATGCCAAAGATGATAATATCTAGATCTAGGGCGTTAAACAATAGCGCTTGTTGGGAGGCAACCCAATTTTATTTTTTGGTTCTATTTTGCATTAAATATTTTATCTAGCCTCATGTTCGATGTGGTTTTGTGTTTTAATTAGTGTATGTGCCAAGTAAGACCTTTGGGATAGCTTACGGTTATAGTTGATTTGATCTTGCTGAAAAACAGAAACTTTTGTGCTCAGGAAATTAATTTTCGTTTTTAGCAGAAGCCCGATAAAATACTAATTATTTTTGCAGAAGATTAATAAACAAATTTCTTAGGTCATCATAATTGTTTAGAATTTTTGGAGTTACAGAAGTATTCGAAATACCCAGATTGCTACAGACTGTTCGATTCTGTTTTCTATGTGTTGTTTGCTTATTTTGATGAATCTATGGCTAGTATCGAGGGGTATGAACCATGGAAAAGTTAGAATACAGTAGATATTAAACCAATATAAATAAAGAATGAGTTCACAACAGTACCAAAAGTGGTGATTTATTTTCTTATACTAACGGAGCTTATGAGATTTTCTGTTGAGTTTTGTGTTGTGAAGTTTTCAAGTTTTGGGTAAGGATTTGATGGACCACGGAATAAAGAGTGGCAAGAGCCTAAGCTTGGGATGCCCAAGTGAAAGTGAAACTATCCCTGGGTGGTTTTGGTAATTACTAAAAAATATAGCTCATTGAACTAATACTATTTCAAGATGATCATTTCAGAAAGTTCAATGATTGGCATGGCATGGATTAGGAATGTGGACCCCTCAAAATGCTAAGTACACACATTGTCTCAAGCTCAAGACTCTACGTTTTCATTTTAGTGATCCAAGATCACATTGAGTCCATAGGAAAAGCCAATACTATTAAAAGGGGATGAGGTGTTGCTTAATGACTTACTTGCTCAAAATGCTTAGTGATATACTCCAAAAATCCTCAACCACTTTCTCATATCCACATATGTCCCAAACCAAAAGTCAAACTCGGCCCCACCGAAATGTTCTATCCGGCGCCACCGAGTTCACTTGACATAGCCACTGCCAGAAACCCTAGTCATTTCGGTCTCACCGATAGGGATCTCGGTCTCACCGAGATGGGATTGCAAACTCTCTGTTTCCCTTCGTAATGTTTCGGTCAAACCGAGATGAGCGATCGGTCCCACCGAGTTCGCAATGCAAACTCTCTGTTTCCCTTTCGTAACGTTTTGGTCTCACCGAAATGAGCGAATCGGTCTCACCAAGTTTGCCTGACCAACTCTCGGGTTAGCTTATTACCAAAGTCGGTCCTATTGAGTTTGTGTAATCGGTCTCACCGAGATTACGTTATGCCCTAACCCTAATGGAATCAGTCCAACCGAGTTGACATGTTGGTCCCACCAAAAAGCCTAACATTCACATTTTGAACTGAATCGGTCTGACCGAGTTTTCTGATTCGGTCCCACCGAGTTTGGTAAATTGTGTGTAACGGTTAAATTTTGTGTGGAGGCTATATATACCCCTCCACCCTTCCTTCATTATGAAGGAGAGCCATCAGAACGTGCCTACACTTCCAACATTCATTTTCTGAGAGAGAATCACCTACTCATGTGTTGAGACCAAGATATTCCATTCCAACCATATGAATCTTGATCTCTAGCCTTCCCAAGTTGCTTTCCACTCAAATCATCTTTTCACCAAATCCAAATCTGTGAGAGAGGTTGAGTGTTGGGGAGACTATCATTTGAAGCACAAGAGCAAGGAGTTCATCATCAACACACCATCTATTACCTTTCGGAGAGTGCTGTCTCCTAGATTGGTTAGGTGTCACTTGGGAGCTTCCGACAAGATTGTGGAGTTGAACCAAGGAGTTTGTACGGGCAAGGAGATCGCCTACTTCATGAAGATCTACCCTAGTGAGGCAAGTCCTTCGTGGGCGATGGCCATGGTGGGATAGATAAGGTTGCTTCTTCATGGACCCTTCGTGGGTGGAGCCCTCCGTGGACTCGCGCAACTGTTACCCTTCGTGGGTTGAAGTATCCATCAACGTGGATGTACGATAGCACCACCTATTAGAACCACGCCAAAAATCTCCGTGTCTACATTGCGTTTGCTCCCTACAAACTCCTCCCTTTACCTTCATATGCAAATGTTTTACATTCCGCTGCTATACTCTTAGACTTGCATGTGTAGGTTGATTACTTGACTTGTGCTAAGTTGCTTGAATCTGCCAAGACTTAAAATTGGGAAAAGGCTAGATTTTTTATTTGGTCAAGTAGTCTAATCACCCCTTTCTAGACATACTTTCGATCCTACAAGTGGTATCAGAGCTTTGGTCTCCATTTGCCTTGATTTCCATAGCTTTTGGTGATCATACCCTTGGTTTCACAACCTAGGAGAGTATAGCGTCTAGCGAGGGAAATTACCACCGTAGAGGTCCTTACTTTCATGGTACTAATTTTGCTAGTTGGGAGCATAAGATGAAAATGCATATTCTTGGACATAACCCCGCCGTTTGGGCTATTGTGTGTATTGGCTTGCAAGGTGAATTCTTTGATGGGAGAGAACCGAACCGTGAAGCTAGTGTGGAAGAGTTGAAGATGCTGCAATACAACGCTCAAGCTTGTGATATCCTTTTCAACGGATTGTGTCTCGAAGAATTCAACAAAATCAACCGTCTTGAGAATGCAAAGGAAATTTGGGATACTTTGATTGATATGCATGAGGGTACCGACTCCATCAAGGAATCCAAATTGGATGTGCTTCAAAGTCAACTTGACAAGTTCAAAATGAAGGATGATGAAGGTGTCGCCGAAATGTACTCTAGGCTTGCTCTCATCACAAATGAGATTGTCGGCTTAGGAAGTGAAGAGATGACCGATAGATTCATCATCAAGAAGATCCTAAGAGCCTTGGATGGAAAATATGATACCGTGTGCACATTGATCCAAATGATGCCCAACTACAAAGATCTCAAGCCAACAGAAGTCACTGGAAGAATTGTTGCTCATGAGATGTCACTCAAGGATAAGGAAGAGCTTCACAACAAGTCAAGTGGTGCTTACAAAGCCTCATGTGATTCTCCTACATCATCAATTGAGAAACAAGCCTTCAATGAAGAATTAAGCCTAATGGTGAAGAACTTCAACAAGTTCTACAAGAGTAGAAGCAAGGAAAGAAGTTCCAAGTCAAGGTCCTACAATGACAAAAGATCTTCGAGTCGTGAACGAAATTGCTACAATTGTGGAAGACCCAAACACTACTCCAATGAGTGTATGTCCCCGTACAAAAGAAGAGAAGATTCACCCAAAAGGAGAAATAGAAGAGAAGAATCACCACCAAGAGAGAGAAGGAGTAGAGATGATCGTTATGAACAAAGAACATCACGGAGAAGCAAGGATTCAGAAAGGAAGGACAATTCATCAAGGAGCTACACAAAATGAAGACATCAAGCTCATGTTGGTGAATGGTTATCCGGCTCCGACTCCGACAATCACTTCGAGAGAAGTTATCACTCCGACTCCGAATATATTCAAGATGAAGGTGTTGTTGGTCTAGCACTTGTGTCAACCAACTCCTACGACATATTTGACTCACCAAATGAAGGAATTAGAATATGCTTCATGGCTAAAGGCCCAAAGGTATCACACCCCAAGTATGTTGATTTCAATAGTGATGAAGATGATTTGCTAGGTGATGATGATTTACTTGTTGACAACTCTAGTGATGAAAACTATGATGAACTTGCTATTAATCATGATAATCGAGATAAAACAAATGATGATGATAAGAAGGAGATTGAGCGTCTAACTAAAGAACTAAACACTCTTAAGTTAGCTCATGAAACTACCTTGGAAAATCACCGAGAGCTTTTCAAGACTCATGAGAAGTTACGCTTTGAAAAGATCAACCTTGAGCAAGAGCATGGGTTCTTAAAAGCAATCAATGATGATCTTCGCAAGAAAAGTTCTTCTTACATTACCAAGCGTTTACTCTTGTCTACTTACATGCCACAAGTTAAGTCTAGCAACAAGAGTAAGAAAGATTATTCTTCTAGTAGTAACAACAATCATGTTAAATCCAATGTTGTTGCTTCTAGTAGTTCTCTTGATTCCACTAATGATTCTCTTAGCCAAGTTACACTTGAGCAAGAAAATAGCTTATTGAAGGGAATTATAGAGAAAGGTTTTTACAAGAGCCTTGCCGGGAGTAAGCAATTTGAGGAAATTGTACGCAAGCAAGGAAGGCACCGGAAGAATCAAGGTATTGGTTTTGATCAAAAGTTCAATGCCAATGGAGTTGAGTGGGAAGAAGATCAATACCCCAAGACGAAGTTTGTCCCTCAACAAGATAAGTATGATCCTACTTCTTTCCAAGGGACACAAGCTCAAGATGATCTTCCACCACAAGACCACAAACAAAAAGGCAAGGACAAGCTTCAAGAGGAAATTGATGCATTTGAAGAAGCTCCTAAGGCCTTGGTCAAGTGGTTTCCCAAGACTACATCAAGTTCTACTTTATCAAGTACGACTACAACTCCAAGGATTCCCATCAAGATGATATGGATCCCGAAGAAGAAGAACTAGAGAGTTCTTTAGGGTGACTCCACCAACATACTTCACTCACATCATTTTGGTGAGGACAAGTGCAAACAACTTCCACATCTTGCACTAGTTCAAGGAGTCACAAACCCTCTTGTTGGTAAGACAAGGGACAAGGTAACCTATTGCCTTCATGGACATCATCTTGTGTGAACATCACTCTATGTCTATGGATATCCTTATTTGTTCCTTGTGGGACTAACCCGTGTAGGTATTAAAAGTGCAACTCACTCCAATGGATTGCTCCAAATTATCTACATCAACATTGAGCATCCACATCTTCAACATCTACATGAAGTCATCATCGACAAAACCCAAGGTTAGTTCATCCCTCTTAGGGGGGACATCACATCTAGGGGGAGCTTTACTCTAATCAATTGAGCTAAAGCAACTCTAATGGTGTGAACACAACAATTCTTTATGTAAAAGTGGTAACCCCACTTGTGCTTAAACGATGAGTATAGCCTACGATCAAATGTTCTCATTTGACTCCTAAGTCAATATACTCATATATAGATGACCTAGTCATCGCCAATTGCTTGATAGATGCTAGAGTGTTTGTGCATGCTTTGCCACATATTTCATTTGCCATTTTATTGTGTGAGCATGTTGATTGCATATTTTACTCATTCGAGGAAATCCACTTGTTGTTTTGATCGTTTGGCGTCTTCTCTTTTGCCAAGTGGATGGACAAGAATGCCTAAGAACCTCCTCTAGCTATCTATGCTTTTCTCATCTCAAACTCTATTCATGCTACATCACAAAGTTTGATCAAGTCAGATTCGAACCACTCTGTGTGAGGAGCACTCGGAGTCCCCGATTCGTCATAGACTTAAACTTCCAAAACCTCTCTGTGCATTTCGGTCTGACCAATCCATCCATTTCGGTCACACCGAGTTCACTAAGTTGATCTAGGTTTTCAATCTCGGTGCAACCGATTTGAACCTTTCGGTCACACCGAGTTGCAGTAACCGCTTGCGATTCTGCATCTTGGTGCCACCGAGTTGTTCCACTCGGTCACACCGACATGGTCATGATATATATACCCACGGGTGAGATTTTGGTAATTACTTCAAACCTCCCCAGACCGCGTGTGTCCTGCTCTGCCGCCTCGGGTCTCCGGATCATCTCCTCGTTGCCAGCCACCTCCCGTCGCTGGTTTTCATCACCGTCAACGGGATTCTGCCCCACCGTTGTCGTTGTAGCGAACTCCCGCCGAACTAGGGTATGAGTTCGATCTTGTGTGCTAATTCCTTACTTTGATTCTTAGCACATTGCTTTGCCATGATCATTACCACATGTGAAATCAATCTATCCAGAGAAAACTCCCTTTAGGTTAGGTTTGATTCGAAAAGTTAGGGTTAGGTCTCCGCCGAACTCATCTCGGACCGACCGAGTTGTACAAATCGGTCCCACCTATTTGTCTTAAGCCATTGCACATGCGCTTTTCGGTCTGACCGAAAATTGCAAATCGGTGCGACCGAATTTGATTCTCTATGAAACCCTAGCAATCTTGGAGCCACCGAACTGTGACTCGGTCTGAACGAGTTCGGTCACTAGTTTAGACTCCAACAGTTGCTTCGGTATCACCGAGTTTAACAAATCGGTAGCTCCGAAATGATTTCTGTGGAGAACTAAAACTAAGTTTTTGACTCATTTGTTTTGTAAAAACTCTGCACTTTGTGATGCTCATCTATTCTACCTCATCTATATCTATTCACAGGGTTTCCGTCAGTTTGCTTTCCAGGATGTCTGACCAAAGTGATAGTCATAACAAGTCAGAAGAGCAAGTGCAATTGAGTTACGGCACTAGTCCCTCAAGCAGCTATGATGAGGGCAGCAGGAGCACTCCTAGTAATTTGCCCAATGCAGCCACCAGAACAAGGAAGAAGAAAACCTCATATTCTGAAGATGAGGATTATGTGGCTATAGAGGAGGAAGTTATCTCCAAAAAGAAAGTGCCGAAGAAAGAATATGGTACTGCTGCAACAATAAAGCCTGGACTGCATAAGAAGACCCCTGCCAAGAGGGTGCCAACTTTAAAGGCCGGAGCCTCAACTGCTGAAATCTCTAAGCCAACTGAAAGGTTGCTGGAGCGGGAAAGGAGAGGTCTGCTGCACTGCCAGTGCTAGATGCAAGATCTACTTCATCTGCACCAGCAACAACTTTTGTGCCACCTCCAGCAACCACTCCACTAGCTCCAACATCATCCACTGATGCCTTTGTCCTTGGAGTTCTCTCTACACCACCTCCCGAAGACCAAGCCTGAGAGACGCATAACACTATGCATTTTCAAACTTTTTGGTAACTTGTTGCCAAAGGGGGAGAAATGTATAGATCATAGGCTTCGAGAGAGAGTATTTTGCTGCTTTGTCTCTCTTTCCATTTGGTTGAACTTTTGTGTGTGCTCGGTTGATACTTTTTATGTCTGTGTGTGAGATACTTATATGATCATGTGTTTTATCATATTCTACTTTAATGTTAGTTTGGATGATATTATCTTCTATATCCCTATATGATCATTCAATTTGCTTGGTGATGAGTGCATGCTTTAATTCCTATCATTTTGAGCGCTCCACCAAGATGTATGTGACATGGAAGAGTGACCCATGGTCCTGATCGATTGTGCATTTGCATTCGAAAGAAAATCTTAAATAATGCACAAATTTAGGGGGAGCTCTTGCTTATCACATACTTCTCAAAGCGACGATGTATTTAAATCTTATTATCATTTTTCGAAGCTTTGATCTATATGTTGTCATCAATTACCAAAAAGGGGGAGATTGAAAGTGCAACTATCCCTGGGTGGTTTTGGTAATTACTAACAACATCTAGCTCATTAAACTAATACTATTTCAAGATGATCATTTCAGAAAGTTTAATGATTGGCATGGCATGGATTAGGAATGTGGACCCCTCAAAATGCTAAGGACACACATTGGCTCAAGCTCAAGACTCTACATTTTCATTTTAGTGATCCAAGATCACATTGAGTCCATAGGAAAAGCCAATACTATTAAAAGGGGATGAGGTGTTGCTTAATGACTTACTTGCTCAAAATGCTTAGTGATATACTCCAAAAACCCTCAACCACTTTCTCATATCCACATATGTCCCAAATCAAAAGTCAAACTTGGCCCCACCGAAATGTTCTATCCGGCGCCACCGAGTTCACTTGACATAGCCACTGCCATAAACCCTAGTCATTTCGGTCTCACTGACAGGGATCTCGGTCTCACCGAGATGGGATTGCAAACTCTCTGTTTCCCTTCGTAATGTTTCGGTCCAATCGAGATGAGCGATCGGTCCCACCGAGTTCGCAGTGCAAACTCCCTGTTTCCCTTTCGTAACGTTTTGGTCTCACCGAAATGAGCGAATTGGTCCCACCAGTTTTGCCCGACGAACTCTCTGGTTAGCTTATTACCAAAGTCGGTCCTACCGAGTTTTTGTAATCGGTCTCACTGAGATTACGTTATGCCCTAACCCTAACGGAATCAGTCCAACTGAGTTGACATGTCGGTCCCATCGAAAAGCCTAACGTTCACATTTTGAACTGAATCAGTCTGACCGAGTTTTTTGATTCGGTCCCACCGAGTTTGGTAAATTGTGTGTAACAGTTAGATTTCTTGTGGAGGCTATATATACCCCTCCACCCTTCCTTCATTATGAAGGAGAGCCATCAGAACGTGCCTACACTTCCAGCATTCATTTTCTGAGAGAGAACCACCTACTCATGTGTTGAGACCAAGATATTCCATTCCAACCATATGAATCTTGACCTCTAGCCTTCCCCAAGTTGCTTTCCACTCAAATCATCTTTCCACCAAATCCAAATATATGAAAGAGAGTTGAGTGTTGGGGAGACTATCATTTGAAGCACAAGAGCAAGGAGTTCATCATCAACACACCATCTATTACCTTTTGGAGAGTGGTGTCTCCTAGATTGGTTAGGTTTTACTTGGGAGCCTCTTACAAGATTGTGGAGTTGAACCAAGGAGTTCGTACGGGTAAGGAGATCGCCTACTTCGTGAAGATCTACCCTAGTGAGGCAAGTCTTTCGTGGGTGATAGCCATGGTGGGATAGGCAAGGTTGCTTCTTCGCGGACCCTTCATGGGTGGAGCCCTCCGTGGACTCGCGCAACCATTACCCTTCGTAGGTTGAAGTCTCCATCAACGTGGATGTACGATAGCACCACCTATCGGAACCACGCCAAAAATCTCCGTGTCTACATTGCGATTGCTCCCTCCAAACTCCTCCCTTTACCTTCATATGCAAATGTTTTACATTCCGCTGCTATACTCTTAGACTTGCATGTGTAGGTTGATTGCTTGACTTGTGCTAAGTTGCTAAAATCTGCCAAGACTTAAAATTGGGAAAAGGCTAGATTTTTATTTGGTCAAGTAGTCTAATCACCCCCCTCTAGACATACTTTTAATCCTACACCAACGCACCCCAAGGTAATATTCAAGGACAACCAAGAGCCTAAGCTTGGGGATGCCCCGGAAGGCATCCCCTCTTTTGTCTTCGTCTAGCGGTAACTTTACTTGTGGCTATATTTTTATTCACCACATGATATGTATTCTGCTTGGAGCGTCTTGTATGATTTAAGTCTTTGCTTTTTTGTTTGCCAGAATCATCCATGCTTTACACACCTTTCGAGAGAGACACACATGAATCGTGATTTATTAGAATACTCTATGTGCTTCACTTATATCTTTTGAGTTAGGCAATTTTGCTCTAGTGCTTCACTTATATCTTTTTAGAGTACAGTGGTGGTTTTATTTTATAGAAATTGATGAACTCTCATGCTTCACTTATATTATTTTGAGAGTCTCTAAACAACGTGGTAATTTGCTTTGGTTATAATATTAGTCCTAATATGATAGGCATCCAAGAGGGATATAATAAAAAAATTCATATAAAGTGCATTGAATACTATGAGAAGTTTGATTCCTTATGATTGTCGAGATATGAAGATGGTGATATTAGAGTCATGCTAGTGAGTAGTTGTGAATTTGAGAAATATTTGTGTTAAGGTTTGTGAGTCCCGTAGCATGCACGTATGGTGAACTGTTGTGTAACGAAGTTGGAGCATGAGATATTTTTTGATTGTCTTCCTTATGAGTGGCGGTCGGGGACGAGCGATGGTCTTTTCCTACCAATCTATCCCCCTAGGAGCATGTGTGTAGTACTTTGTTTCGATGACTAATATATTTTTGCAATAAGTATGTGATTTCTTTATGACTAATGTTTAGTCCATGGATTATATGCACTCTCACCCATCTGTCATTTCTAGCCTCTCTTGTACCGCGCAACTTTTGCGGTACCTAATAATCCCCAAGTGCAGGGAATCATCATAGCAATTCCCAAAGGTGGAAGTGATAAGTATGGAGTGTCGAACCCACAAGGAGCTAAAGGTAAGATCAATATTCTCTCAAGTCCTATCTGCGACTGATACGACTCAACATACAACGAACGTTTGCTTCCAACTAGAAACGAGAAATAAAACTACGTTGTGGGTATGAAGAGGATAACTTTGCATGATATCGGAGAGCTAAACTATAAAAGTAGGTGATGTTATCATAAAGTTAGAATATAATACTAAATATTATAAATAGCGAGTGTGGAATAATGATGGGTCGGTGTGCGGAATTGTCTTAGGCAATTGTTAACAAGCCCGATAGTCGTCATTGCAATTTCATACGAGGGAGGGGCATAAGCTACCATACTTTCTCTTCTTGGATCATATGCACTTATGATTGGAACTCTATTAAGCATCCACAACTACTAAAGATCATTAAGGTAAAACCCAACCATAGCATTAAAGCATCAAGTCCCCTTTATCCCATACGCTACAACCCCCTTACTCGGGTTTATGCTTCTGTCACTCAAGCAACCCACTATAAGCGAATCATGAACGTATTGCAACACCCTACAGCGGGAATCCCTCACGCTTGCATGACACGGAGGGCACAATAGGACATCACCAAAATAAAACATACAACTCATACCAATCTAGATCATCAATCAACCCAAGGACAAAGGATATCTACTCAAAACATCATAGGATGGCAACACATCACTGGATCATAATATGTGGCATAAAGCACCATGTTCAAGTAGGGATTATAGCGGGGTGCGGGAGAGTGGACCGCGTAGAAGAGATGAGGGTGGTGATGATGATGGTGATGTTGATGAAGACAATCACCGCGGTGATGATTCCCCTCCGGATGGCACTCCAGCGCCACCGAGAGAGAGGAGGAGAGGTTCTCCCCCTTGTGCTTCCTTCTCCATGGCCTCCCCCTAGATGGGGAAAGGTTCTCCCTCTGGCCCTTGGCCTTCATGGTGATGATGGCCCCTCCGGGATCCTCCTCCATAGCCTCCGGTGATGTTGGCCCCCTCTGGCAGGATGCCAGAGAGGGCCTAGATTGGTTTCTCGTGGTTATAGAGGCTTGCGGCGACGGAACTCCTGATCTAGGTTATTTTCTGGGGGTTTCTATATTTATAGGAATTTTTGGCGTCGGTTTCACGTCAGGGGGGTCTCCGAGTCGTCCACGAGATAGGGGCCCACGCCCAGGGGGTGGGGCGCGCCCCCACCCTCGTTGACGGCTCGGGACTCTTCTGGCCCAACTCTTTTACTCCGGGGGCTTCTTTTGGTCCATAAAAAATCATCAAAAATTGGCACGTCAATTGGACTCCGTTTGGTATTCCTTTTCTGCAATACTCAAAAACAAGGGGAAAACAGAAACTAGCACTGGGCTCTAGGTTAATAGGTTAGTCCCAAAAATCATATAAAATAGCATACAAATGCATATAAAACATCTAAGATGGATAATATAATAGCATGAATACTTCATAAATTATTGATATGTTGGAGACGTATCAACATCCCCAAGCTTCATTCCTGCTCGTCCTCGAGTAGGTAAATGATAAAAGAAATAATTTATGAAGTGTGAATGCTATCAAGTGCGTAACTTTTATCAATGATAGTTCCAATCACTTTTTCTAGCATCATTATATATCATAACAGTAGCTCAACTCATGAAACTTCTCATTATCAAGTAACAAGCTATTCACATGTTAAAGTATAGATCATAAACTTTCTTGAAAACTAACAAACCATGCTCTTAGTCATCGAACAATTCCAATTCATCTTATTTTCGGGAAGGGTCCACGTAAAAGCTTTGGTTTAGCAAACTTCATATACTCAACTATCATTTAATCTTTCACAATTTCTAACACTCACGTGATATTTATTGGTTCAAAGTCTTAATCGGACACAGAGAAAGATAGGGGCTTATAGTTTTGCCTCCCAACCTTTTTACCTCAAGGGTAATGTCAACAGTAATAATTTATGAAAACCTACATCCAAGTGATTGCCAACACAAAGTGCTTGCCAAAGGAAAAAGTGTAAAAAGGGAAAGGTGATGATCACCATGACTCTTGTATAAGGGTAGAAGATAAAGTAAAAGATAGGCCCTTCGTAGAGGGAAGCAGAGGTTGTCATGTGTTTTTATGGTTGGATGCACGATATCTTAATGCAAAAGAACGTCACTTTATATTGCCACTTGTGATATGGACCTTTATTATGCAGTCCGTCGCTTTTATTTCTTCCACATCACAAGATCGTATAAAGCTTATTTTCTCCACACTAATAAATCATACATATTTAGAGAGCAATTTTTATTGCTTGCAACAATGACAACTTACTTGAAGGATCTTACTCAATCCATAGGTAGATATGGTGGACTCTCATGGCAAAACTGGGTTTAAGGATATTTGGAAGCACAAGTAGTATCTCTACTTGGTGCAAAGAATTTGGCTAGCATGAGAGGGAAAGGCAAGCTCAACATGTTGGATGATCCAAGACAATATAACGTTTCGGATATAGGAAAAAATAACCCATTAAGTTGTCTTCCTTGTCCAATATCAACCTTTTAACATGTCATATTTTAGCGAGTGCTCACAATTGCAAAAGATGTCAAATATAGTATATTTATATGTGAAATATCTCTTCCTTCAATATTCTTTCATGAATTGTTCAAGTGACCAATTCTGCGTTTGCTAACTTTCAATAAGTTTACTACCTATACTTATTATGTGTGAAGTCATCACTCCCCATGTTGTAAGCATGTGAAATGTATATAAATTCAGATTTATGATATTCAATTCATTCAACCATTTACTCATAGGATATATGTGAAGCACATGAGTAAATGACACACTACTCCAAGAAGATATAAGTGAAGAACACTGAGTAGTCAAATAATTAACTAGCCATGGGAGGATTCTTTTTCATTCAGGATTTTATATCCAATGATTTTATTTAAATAGTATGTAAAATTTAAAATACGCTCCAATCAAAACACATATCATGTGACGAATAAAAATATAGCTCCGAGTAAGGTATACCGATAGTTTTGAAGACGAAAGAGGGGATGCCTTCCGGGGCATCCCCAAGCTTAGGCGCTTGAGTCTTCCTTGAGTATTACCTTGGGTTGCCTTGGGCATCTCGAAGCTTAGGGTCTTTCCACTCCTTATTCTCCTCATATCAATATCTCACCCAAATCTTGAAAACTTCAATCACACAAAACTTAACGGAACTTCGTGAGATAGGTTAGTATGATAAAGAGTAAACCATTCACTTTGGTACTGTCAAAGACAAGGTTCATAATTTTTCTCCCACAATGCCTACTGTACCAAATCATTTCTACAATTTATATTAAGCAATATAGGCCATAGTAACTAGAAAGCAAGCAGACTATGCAATGAAAACAGAATCTGTCAGAAATGGAATAGTCTGTAATGATTTGAACACCAACCATACTTATGATACTCCAAAAATTCTTAAATAATTTGGTGGACGTGAGGAATTTGTCTATTAATCTTCTGAAAAAATAATCAACTCAATCACTCTTCTGTAAAAAATGACAGCTAATCTCGTGAGCGCAAAGTTTCTGTTTTTACAGCAAGATCACATTAACTTTCACCCATGTCTTCCCAAAGGTCTTACTTGGCACTTTATTGAAACAAAAGCTATAATACATTATTACTACAGTATCTTAATCATGAGAACACAGAAAAACGGTAAGGGTAAATATTGGGTTGTCTCCCAACAAGCGCTTTTCTTTAATGCCTTTTAGCTAGGCATGATGATTTCAATGATGCTCACATAAAAGATAAGAATTGAAACATAAAGAGAGCATCATGAATAATATGACTATTACATTTTAACCTAACCCACTTCCTATTCCTAGGGATTTTGTGAGCACACAATTTATGGGAACAAGAATCAACTAGCATAGGAAGGAAAAACAAGTATAACTTCAAAACTTTAAGCACATAGAGAGGAAAGTTGATATTATTGCAACTCCTACAAGCATGTATTCCTCCCTCATAATAATTTTCAGTAGCATCATGAATGAGTTCAACAATATAACCAGCACATAAAGCATTCTGTTCATGATCTACAAGCATACAAATTTTACTAGTCTTCACATAAGAAAAAAAATTCTCATTCGGAATAGTGGGAGCAAACTTCTTCTAAATCCACTTTAGATGATAGTATTATTCATACTCAAAAAGATATAAGTGAAGTTCATGGATCATTCTACAATTAATATAGACTAAACAATATCCAAGCTCAAAATATATAAGTGAAGCACACGAAGCATTCTATAAAACCATAGTCAAAAGATTTAAGTGAAGCACAAAGAGCAATTCTATAAGATCATACTTAAAAGATATAAGTGAAGCACATGAAGTATTCTATAAATCAATAAAGGGCTATCTCATACTAGCATAGTTCTTAACGGAAAAACAGAAACACAAAGGACACAAATTATGTCAACAAAACAAAAACCGAGGTATACCGGTAATTGTTGAAGAAGAAAGATGGGATGCCAACCGGGGCATCCCCAAGCTTAGATGCTTGAGTATCCTTGAAATATTTACTTGGGGTGCCTTGGGCATCCCCAAGCTTGAGCTCTTGCCTCTCTTTATTCTTCTCATATTGATAGCTCCTCGATCTTCGAACACTTCATCCACACAAAACTTCAACAAAAACTTTGTGAGATCCGTTAGTGTAAATAAAGCAAATCACTACCTTTAGGTACTGTTGCAAACTTATTCCAATTTCATATTAGAACTATATCTAATGTATTCCAACTTCACCATGGTTCATACCCTCTGATACTACCCATAGATTCATCAAAATAAGCGAAGAACTCATAGAAAACAGAATCTGTCAAAAACAGGACAGTCTGTAGTAATCTGGAAGTTTAGTAAACTTATGTAACTCCAAAAAATTCTAAAAAATATGAAATTTTTTAAAAAAATATACAGAAGTAATGTGCAAAAAGTTTCAGACCCATTTGACTTTCCAGTAAAAACTGTAAAATCACGCGCTACAGCCAAAGTTTCTGTTTTTGTACTGTACATAGTAAACAAGCAATCTAATCGTTCTAAAACCAAGGCTTGGCACATTATTTTTATAATACAATGGATATATACAAGGGGATAATTATTTTCAGAGAGGCTTCCATGAAATTTTTTACATTGTTTCCATGAGCGTGAACACAAGTGCTCAAGGTCGACCCTCATCTCTTCAATGCATAATCTTCCAATCACTTCTCTTATTGAAAAACTTTTTAGGCATGGGAGGCAAGTAAATTCTTTTTGTATTTTCATTCTTTTAATTTTTTTTGTATGTTTCACCCACAACTAAACAGAAACAAAAAGGAAAAACAAAATCAACTTAGTGAAGAAAGCAAACAAGCACACACGAGAATATCAACCCCACGCTATTGCTCCCCGACAACGGCGCCAGAAAAGAGCTTGATAATCCCCAAGTGCAGGGAATCATCGTAGCAATTCCCAAAGGTGGAAGTGATAAGTATAGAGTGTCAAACCCACAAGGAGCTAAAGGTAAGATCAATATTCTCTCAAGTCCTATCCGCCACTGATACGACTCTACGTACACCGAACGTTTGCTTCCAACTAGAAACGAGAAATAAAACTACGTTATGGGTATGAAGACGATAACTTTGCATGATATCGGAGAGCTAAAATATAAAAGTAGGTGTTGTTATCATAAAGTTAGAATATATTACTAAATATTATAAATAGCGAGTGTGGAATAATGATGGGTCGGTGTGCGTAATTGTCTTAGGCAATTGTTAACAAGACCGATAGTCGTCATTGCAATTTCATATGAGGGAGAGGCATAAGCTAACATACTTTCTCTTCTTGGGTCATATGCACTTATGATTGGAACTCTAGCAAGAATCCGCAACTACTAAAGATCATTAAGGTAAAACCCAACCATAGCATTAAAGCATCAAGTCCCCTTTATCCCATACGCTACAACCCCCTTACTCGGGTTTATACTTCTGTCACTAAAGCAACCCACTATAAGCGAATCATGAATGTATTGCAACACCCTACAGCGGGAATCCCTCACACTTGCGTGATACAGAGGGCACAATAGGACATCACCAAAATAAAACATACAACTCATACCAATCTAGATCATCAATCAACCCAAGGACAAAGGATATCTACTCAAAACATCATAGGATGGCAACACATCACTGGATCATAATATGTGGCATAAAGCACCATGTTCAAGTAGGGATTATAGCGGGGTGCGGGAGATTGGACCGCATAGAAGAGATGAGGGTGATGATGATGATGATGGTGATGTTGATGAAGACGATCACCGTAGTGATGATTCCCCTCCCGATGGCACTCCGGCACCACCGAGAGAGAGGAGGAGAGGTTCTCCCCCTTGTGCTTCCTTCTCCATGGCCTCCCCCCTAGATGGGGAGAGGTTCTCCCTCTGGTCCTTGGCCTTCATGGTGATGATGTCCCCTCCCGGATCCTCCTCCATAGCCTCCGGTGATGATGGCCCCCTCCGACAGGATGCCAGAGAGGGCCTAGATTGATTTCTCGTGGCTACAGAGGCTTGCGGCGGTGGAACTTCCAATCTAGGTTATTTTATGGGGGTTTCTGTATTTATAGGAATTTTTGGCGTCGGTTTCACGTCAGGGGGTCTCTGAGTTGTCCACGAGACCAGGGCCCACGCCCAGGGGGGTGGGGCGCGCCCCCCACCCTCGTGGATGGCTCGAGACTCTTCTGGCCCAACTCTTTTACTTCGGGGGCTTCTTTTGGTCCATAAAAATCATCAAAAATTGGCACGTTAATTGGACTCTGTTTGGTATTCCTTTTCTGCAATACTCAAAAACAAGGGAAAAACAGAAACTGGCACTGGGCTCTAGGTTAATAGGTTAGTCCCAAAAATCATATAAAATATCATATAAATGCATATAAAACATCTAAGATGGATAATATAATAGCATGAATACTTCATAAATTATAGATACGTTGGAGACGTATCAGTACCATAAACCCACCATATACCTTCTTCAAAACAGCCACCATACCTACCTATTATGGCATTTCCATAGCCATTCCGAGATATATTGCCATGCAAATTTCCATGGTTCCGTCTATTATGATACACATCATCATTGTCATATTGCTTTGCATGATCATGTAGTTGACATCATATTTGTGGCAAAAGCCACCATTCATTATTTTTTATACATGTCACTCTTAATTCATTGCACATCCCGGTACACCGCTAGAGGCATTCATATAGAGTCATATCTTCTTCTAGTATCGAGTTGTAATTTCTAAGTTGTAAGTAAATAGAAGTATGATGATCTTCCTTTTTAGAGCATTGTCCCATGTGAGGAAATAAAAGAAGAAGAAAAAAGGAGAGAAAGGAAAAATGAAATAAAAAAGAAAGAAAAAAGAAAAAGAAAAAATGAGAAGAAAAAGAGAGAAGGGGCAATGTTACTATCCTTTTCCATACTTGTGCTTCAAAGTAGCACCTTGATCTTCATGATAGAGAGTCTCCTATGTTATCGCTTTCATATACTAGTGGGAATTTTTCATTGTAGAACTTGGCTTGTATATTCCAACGATGGGCTTCCTCAAAATTCCCTAGGTCTTCATGAGCAAGCAGTTGGATGCACACCCACTTTGTTTTATTTTTGAGCTTTCATAAACTTATAGCTCTAGTGCATCTGTTGCATGGCAATCCCTGCTCACTCACATTGATATCTATTGATGGGCATCTCCATAGCCCGTTAATACGCCTACTTGATGTGAGACTATCTCCCTCTTTTTGTCTTCTCCACAACCACCTTCTATTCCACCTATAGTGTTATGTCCATGGCTCACGCTCATGTATTGCGTGAAAGTTGAAAAGGTTTGAGAACATTAAAAGTATGAAACAATTGCTTGGCTTGTCATCGGGGTTGTGCATGATTTGAATATTTTGTGTGATGAAGATGGACCATAGCCAGACTATATGATTTTGTAGGGATAAGCTTTCTTTGGCCATGTTATTTTGAGAAGACATAATTGTTTTGTTAGTATGCTTGAAGTATTATTGTTTTTATGTCAATATTAAACTTTTGTTTTGAATGATACAGATCTGAACATTCATGCCACAATAGAGAAAATTACATGGATAAATATGTTAGGTAGCATTCAACTTAAAAAATTCTGTTTTTATCATTTACCTACTCAAGGACGAGCAAGAATTAAGCTTGGGGATGCTAGATACGTCTCCAACGTATCTATACTCTTTGATTGTTCCATGCTATTATATTATCTGTTTTGGATGTTTTATATGCATTAATATGCTATTTGATATTATTTTTGGGACTAACCTATTAACCTAGATCCCAGTGACAGTTCTTGTTTTTTCCTTGTTTTAGAGTTTCGCAGAAAAGGAATATCGAACGGAGTCCAAATAGAATGAAACTTTCGCGATGATTTTTCTTGGACCAAAAGACATCCAGAGGACTTGGAGTGCACGTCAGGAAAGCCAAGAGGCGGCCACAAGGACGGAGGGTGCCCCCAGGGGGTAGGGTGCGCCCCCACCCTTGTGGGCCCCTCGTGACTCCATCGACCTATTTCTTCCGCCTATATATATTCTCAAATATTCCAAAACCTACCAAGAGAGCCACGAAAACATTTTTCCACCGTCGCAACCTTCTGTACCCGTGAGATCCCATCTAGGGGCCTTTTCCGGCCTCCTTCCAGAGGGGGATTCGATCAATGAAGGCTTCTACATCAACACCACAGCCTCTCCGATGAAGCGTGAGTAGTTTACACAGACCTACGGGTCCATAACTAGTAGCTAGATGGCGCCTTCTCTCTCTTTGATTCTCAATACCATGTTCTCCTCGATGTTCTTAGAGATCTATTTGATGTAATGCTCTTTTTGTGGTGTGTTTGCCAAGATCCGATGAATTGTGGACTTATGATCAGCTTATCTATGAATATTATTTGAATCTCCTCTGAATTCTTATATGCATGATTTGATATCTTTGCTAGTATCTTCGAACTATCGATTTGGTTTGGCCAACTAGATTGGTTTTTCTTGCAATGGGAGAAGTTCTTAGCTTTGGGTTCAATTTTGTGGTGCTCGACCCTAGTGACAGAAGGGGAACCGACACGTATTGTATTGTTGCCATCGAGGATAACAAGATGGGGGTTTTCATCATATTGCTTGAGTTTATCCTGCTACGTCATGTCATCTTACTTAATGTGTTACTCTGTTCTTATGAATTTAATACTCTAGATGCAGGCAGGAGTCGGTCGATGTGTGGAGTTTTAGTAGTAGATGCAGCTAGGAGTCGGTCTACTTGATACGGACGTGATGCCTATGTTCATGATCATTGCCTTGTTGGGGAACACAGTATTTCAAAAAAAATCTTACGATCACGCAAGATCTATCTAGGAGATGCATAGAAACGAGAAGGGAGAGTGCGTCTACGTACCCTCATAGACCAAAAGCGGAAGCGTTAAGCAACGCGGTTGATGTAGTCGAACGTCTTCGTAATCCAACTGATCAAGTACCGAACATACGACACCTCCGTGATCTGCACACGTTCAGCTCGATGACGTCCCTCGAACTCTTGATCCAGCTGAGGCCGAGGGAGAGTTTCGTCAGCACGACAGCGTGGTGACAGTGATAATGAAGTTACCGGCGCAGGGCTTCGCCTATGCACTTCAACGATATGACGGAGGTGTGTTTTGTGGAGGAGGGTGAGGGAGTCCTGGACTAAGGGGTCCTTTGATGTCCGGCATGTTAGCCAAGGGCCGGACTGATGGGCTGTGAAGATATGAACACCGAAGACTACACCCGTGTCCGGATGGGACTCTCCTTGGCGTGGAAGGCAAGCTTGGCGACAAAATATGTGGATTCCTTTCTTTGTAACCGACCTTGTGTAACCCTAGATCCTCCTGGTGTCTATATAAACCAGGGGACTTAGTCCGGAAGAGAGACTCACTACCATAGCCATATGAGCTAGTGATACGTCTCCAATGTATCTATAATTTTTGATTGTTCCATGCTATTATATTATCTGTTTTGGATGATGATGGGCTTTATCTTACACTTTTATATTATTTTTGGGACTAACCTATTAACTGGAGGCCCATCCCAAATTGTTGTTTTTGCCTATTTCAGTGTTTCGCAGAAAAGGAATATCAAACGGAGTCCAAACGGAATGAAACCTTCGGGAGCGAGATTTTTGGAACAAACGTGATCCAGGGGACTTGGAGTGGACGTCAAGAAACAATCGAGGAGGCCACGAGGAAGGGGGCGCGCCTACCCCCTGGGCGCGCCCTCCACCCTTGTGGGCCCCTCGTTGCTCCACCGACCTACTTCTTCCTCCTATATATATTCATATACCCCGCAAACATCCAGGAGCACCACGAAACCCTATTTCCACCGCCGCAACCTTTTGTACCCAAGAAATCCCATCTTGGGGCCTTTTCCGGAGCTCCACCGGAGGGGGCATTGATCACGGAGGGCATCTACATCAACTCCATGGCCCCTCCAATGATGTGTGAGTAGTTTACCTTAGACCTTCGGGTCCATAGCTATTAGCTAGATGGCTTCTTATCTCTCTTTGATCTCAATACAAAGTTCTCCTCGATTCTCTTGGAGATCTATTCGATGCAACTCTTCTTGAGGTGTGTCTGTCGAGATCCGATGAATTGTGGGTTTATGATCAAGATTATCTATGAACAATATTTGAATCTTCTCTGAATTCTTTTATGTATGATTGGTTATCTTTGCAAATCTCTTTGAATTATCAGTTTGGTTTGGCCTACTAGATTGATCTTTCTTGCAATGGGAGAAGTGCTTAGCTTTGGGTTCAATCTTGCGGTGCTCGATCCCAGTGATAGAAAGGGAAACGACACGTATTGTATTGTTGCCATCAAGGATAAAAAGATGGGGTTTATATCATATTGCATGAGTTTATCCCTCTACGTCATGTCATCTTGCTTAAGGTGTTACTCTGTTCTTATGAACTTAATACTCTAGATGCATGCTGGATAGCGATCGATGTGTGGAGTAATAGTAGTAGATGCAGGAAGGAGTCGGTCTACTTGTCACGGATGTGATGCCTATATACATGATCATACATAGATATTCTCATAATTATTCGCTTTTCTATCAATTGCTTTACAGTAATTTGTTCACCCACCGTAATACTTATGCTATCTTGAGAGAAGCCACTAGTGAAACCTAAGGCCCCCGGGTCTATTCTCCATCATATAAGTTTCCAATCTATTTTATTTTGCAATCTTTACTTTCAATCTATATCATAAAAATACCAAAAATATTTATCTTACTATCATTATCTCTATCAGATCTCACTCTTGCAAGTGGCCGTGAAGGGATTGACAACCCCTTTATCGCGTTGGTTGCGAGGTTCTTATTTGTTTGTGTAGGTATGAGGTGACTTGCGCGTGGTCTCCTACTAGATTGATACCTTGGTTCTCAAAAACTGAGGGAAATACTTACGCTGCTTTGCTGCATCACCATTTCCTCTTCAAGGGAAAACCAACGCGGTTCTCAAGAGGTAGCAGCTAGACCTCTAGGGTTTAGCCATTACGATCTCGAGGTAGATCAACTCTTGTAATACTCGTATTCATCAATATCAATCAAGCAGGACGTAGGGTATTACCTCCATAGAGAGGGCCCGAACCTGGGTAAACATCGTGTCCCCTGTCTCCTGTTACCATCGACCTTACTGTTCGGGACCCCCTACCCAAGATCCGCCGGTTTTGACACCGACATTGGTGCTTTCATTGAGAGTTCCACCGTGCCATTGACGAAAGGTTCGATGGCCCCTTCAATCGTCGATAGTGACGCTGTCCAAGGAGAAACCTTCCTCCCCGGACAGATCTTCGTGTTCGGCGGCTTCGCGCTGCGGGCCAACTCATTTGGCCAGCAGATCGATAGCTATGCCCCTGGCCATCAGGTCAGATTTGGGAGCTTGAATTACGTTGCAGACATCTGTGGAGATTTTATCTTCACCGGATTCGAAACTGCGGCGACCGCTCCTGATCACCTTGACGAACATGACCTAAATCTGTCATCAGACCGCATCCAAGAGATAGCTCATGTGACCACTCTGGCCTTAGATCCAGAGCACGCTGCGGCGCCCAAGGATTGGAGGCTCAACCCCACCACGGAGGCCACAGATTCCCCGGTGTTGGAGCCGCACATGGACTTAACCTCACGCAATACACGTGTCACCGGAACTCCGGACTCTTCTCCGGGTATAAGTTCTGAACCATGTGAGTCCGCGGATACCGAACTTGATCACTTGTCGATCTTCTAGTTCAGCGCCGCAGACATCTTCCAGCACACGCCTTTGGGCAATGTGCTGAACTCATTAAAGAACTTGTCCTTGGCGGGGGACTCACAGCCGAACTATGTACGGTTCGAACTAGAGGCTGATGATGGGGAATTTTGCTTCCCACCCGCCACCCACTTCATAGCCACTGTCGAGGATTTAACTGACACACTTGACTATGGCTCCGAAGACATCGCCAGTACGGACGACGATGCCAACAAGGAGCAAGGCCAAAACCCTCCATTCACTGGACGACGGGCGAACACTTCTTCCCACGACGTATACATGGTGGACACGCCTGAAAAAACTAACAACGATGACAAAGAGGATCCAGTTGAGGATAACCCTCCTGAGAGACGGCCCAAGCGCCAGCTTCCTCGACGCCGCTCTAAGTCACGTCGTTCCAAAATTGCAGTGCGGGCACCAGAAAAAATAATACTCCGGACGATGCCGAAAATAATGAAGACCCCATCAAGGCAACCTCCGAACAGGGGGGGCGGGAAAATGGGCAAGTTAGCCCTGATGAACAGGCCATACACGGAGAGTCGGAGGACGGTAATTATCTTCCGCTCTCTGAGGAAGAGGAGAGCCCTCGGCAACGAGGATTTCATCGTGCCTGAGGAACCTCTCGAGCAGGAGCACTTCAAACGCAGGCTAATAGCCACTGCACGGAGCCTGAAAAAGAAGCAGCTGCAGCTTCAAGCGGACCAAGACCTGCTCAATGATAGATGGACCGAAGTCCTGGCCGCGAAAGAATACGGCCTTAGTGGCCTAGCCAAAAGCTACCCGATGCATAGATTGCTACCTCCGTTCGATGATGAGGCGCCAGAGCCCGTACCATCATCGCACAATGCGGCAGGTCGACCACAACTTGGTCCAGATAAAGCGGCAACTCAAGTCGAACACCAGACCGCCCCACCTCGCCGTAAAGGCAAAAATAAAACAACTCGGGGTTGTACATATGACCTTCGACAGGACTTGGACAGTAGAGCAGGACACGCAAGATCGATCTACGGATCGCGAGGACATACCTCGACACGCGACGACGGCTACCTATTCGGATGCGACAAACCTAGCCATGCCCCGTCCGAAAACCGCAAATGGACTCCATCGGAGGTACGTCGCAGTGTGGCCCAACATAGAGGCGCCGCACACGCTCTTTGCTTCACAGACGAATTAATGGAGCATGAATTCCTAGACGGGTTCAAACCCATGAACATCGAATCATACGATGGAACAACGGATCCCGCAGTATGGATCGAGGACTTCCTCCTCCATATCCACATGGCCCGCGGAGATGACCTTCATGCCATCAAATACCTACCACTAAAACTCAAAGGACCAGCTCGGTACTGGTTAAACAGTCTGCCGGAAAATTCTATTGGTAGTTGGGAAGATTCGGAAGACGCCTTTCGCGACAACTTCCAAGGAACATATGTTCGGCCAACGGACGCCGATGACTTAAGTCACATTGTCCAGCAGCCCGGGGAGTTAGCCAGGAAGCTCTGGACCAGGTTCTTAGTTAAAAAGAACCAAACCGTTGACTGTCCGGACGCGGAAGCCCTTGCGGCCTTCAAACACAGCGTTCGGGATGAATGGCTTGCACGCCACCTCGGTCAAGAAGGACCTAAATCCATGACAGTCCTTACCGCTCTAATGACCCGCTTTTGCACGGGAGAAGACAGCTGGCTCGCTCATAGAAGCAACAGCGCCAGCGACTCGGGCACTTCCGAAATCCGTGACGGCAACGGCAGACCACGACGAAGCAAACAGAACAGTCACAATGATAATGAAAGATCACGCAACACATCGGTCAACGCCGGATTTAGCAATCCCAAACCCGGTCAATGGAAAAAGCCATTCAAGGCGAACAGAGACGAACCATCCAACCTAGACAGGATATTGGACCGACCCTGCCAGATTCACGGCCACCCTGATAAACCAGCTAATCATACCAACAGAAGTTGTTGGGTCTTCAAGCAGGCCGGCAAGCTCAACGCCGAACACAAGGGGAGGAGGCCGCCAGGCGATAGGGATGACGGAGAGGTTCACCAACCAAATACCGGGGGTCAGAAGCAATTTCCCCCCGAGGATCGATCAACCCCAGAGCGGAAATAGTAGTTCGGCTTCCGCCGCCCACCTCATATACCCGCAAAATTTGTACCGCGCATACATCACTATGCACTTAAGATACCATGGGCATTGGTGGAAGCACAATACGGACAATCCGGCAAGCATTCCCGTAACATTTTTTATCTACCTTCCTTTTTCTTTCCTTATTATCTCTTAAAAATACGTGATGCAAAGGACAAACATCTAAACTGACTCTATCAGAGTTCGGATCTGTACACTCACCTACGGGGCTACTTCCGTCAAGGATTCCCCTCATCGAGGACAGGCGGCACAAACGTGCGACAGGAGGTCCAAAATAACTTTTTGTAGACCGCACTCTTTATTTCGAGCCTGTAATATGCCTTTTTCCTCCGCCTTCGACCCCGGGCATGTCAAATAGCCGGGGTTGTGGTCTTTTTTTATATAAAGTAATCATCAGCATACCACTCAGGTCCCAGTAAACATAATCCGCATTAATCATTCGTTTCTTTTTCACAAATGAATTTGGCCCCTATAGCAGTTTCACAGCCATACCTCGGCACAACCTGCCAGGGGCTCGGTATGGGAACAAATGAGTTGCCAACAAAGTCCGAACAGCTATATAAGCGTACTTCGGCGTCACGTGTTTGGCCTTATATGCATCAGCTCCGAATCATGTCTTGGGTCAATGGTTGGGTTGCCTGGCTCCTGTGCTTGCTACCTTACGTTCCGATCTATCGGCTAGGGTAGTAAAGGGAGAACTACTGCGATTGTGCTTCCGGTTCATCTGGTCAAGCACCTCAGTGGAGAAAGCCGAAAACCGACTGTTATGATGCTGTGAGAGCTGGTCAACCACTCGATGACTTATCGGAATCTGTCGCGATTCCCTCCGTGTAACATGAAGGACCTTTTTTCTTCAGGTCATATATGTAACACACCAATATTGGAATAAGCCGTACACATACCAGGGGCTATATCGTAGTCCCCCCTATAAAACTCCTATGGCTAAGTGAAAGTGTTAACGCCCTATAGTCTGATTGCCTGGTTCGCCGCATTATCACCTCCTTCATGGACCAAGACGTTGTGTCAAGAGTGATCAAATGCTTTTCCGAACACCCCCGTACTTCCTACGAGGGGGCTGAAGCCGACGACTGGAAAACTTTCAGATTATATTAAAAAGGCCGCACAGGAGGAACACAAGCTTTAGCAAAATATAAAAATAGATTAACTATAAAATTGTCTTTTACAATTCTCATACACCTCACTCGAACATTATGTCTTTCGAGCATTGACCCTCTATCAAGCAGGTGGCCTCTAAGACGTCTTCAAAATAATGCTCCGGTGCGTGACAGTCCTTGCCCTTGGGTGGAATCTTCGCCGCAACATTGATGGCCTTCATATTCCCCCAGAATGTCTTGACATGGGCAAAGGCCATGCGTGCACCCTCAATGCACGCCGACTACTTCACAGCATCGATACGTGGCACCGCATCAACAAGCCGCTGCACCAAGCCAAAGTAGCTATTTGAAACAGGCTCAGTCGGCCACAACCGTATTATGACGTTCTTCATGGCAGCGCCGGATATCCTATGAAGCTCTGCCCATTGGCACATCTGTTCATTCAGCAACAGGGGGTGCTTTGACGCGCCAAATTGTGACCAGAAAAGCTTCTCCGTTGCATACCTCTCTCGCGCTTGGTAAAACTGCGTCGCATCGAATGAACTCTTTGGCAAGTCTAAAAACTCATCCGGAGAACTCCACACTTGGTTAAGCTGAGCATAGTTCAGATCGCCAAACTTAGCTTGCAGCAAAAACGGCTTACCATCCGCAATATCCCTAGCTTGCCGGATCTCCTCACGGGCTGCTCTGGATTCAGATCACGCTTCTCCCGCCTCTCGTAAGGCCTTGTCAAGTTTAGTCATTTTGGCTTCATTCTCCTTCTCAAGAAGTTCACAGCGGCTAGCAGCATTTTTTAGTTCAAGCGCCATCATGGACATGTTCTCCTCGTCTTGGCGCCGAGCAACTTGTTCGGCTTTTAACTCAGTCGATGCCTTTTTGGCAGCCGCATTACTAAACCGGGCATGCTCCTTGGCCTGGGCCAGCTCCGCCTGAAGAATTTCAATGGCGGCAGCACCATCTGCAGCCATGCATAACCCTCAGCATCATGCTTATATCACAAAAATGTATGTGAAGGGACTGCCCCAAATACATACCTTGCGATTCGTCAAGACGCATATTGATTAACACAATGTCATCCCCGGCCACATCAAGCTTCCGCTGCAGCTCGGCAATATCCGTAGTCTGGGAAGTAGCTAGAGGGGAAGCAGCCCGTGTTCAAGTTAATCAGATTAGTCCTTGAAAATTTCTTCTTGATCCTCTGTTCGCCTCCCATGGGAAGCCTACCCGAGTCTCAGGGGCTACTACCTATACATAGGTGCATCTTTGCAATTAAAATATAGTTGAAAACATTACATCAAAAACCTCGAAGCCTCTTAGCAGGCTCATGAAGGCTTCATTCAATCCGCTCTTCGTGGACAGAATCTTCTCAACCACAGTACCCATCAAGGTACGTTGTTCCCCCAAGACAGATGCTTTTCGCAGCATATCCCTCAATATATCTGGCGCCGCCGGGTCTCCGGAAGCCGTTGTAGGAGCACGACCATCCTTTGAGGGAACCCGTTCACCCGTCTCCAGAATCATCATTGGCTGAAAACCAGACAGTCCGGGGTCTTCATTATCGGCCTCCGAATCCTGAACGATCGGAGGTCCACCGTCGGGTACTGCCTCCTTCATCCCCTGCACAGCTTGTTGATCAAGAAAAACCCTCCGAGATGACACTTCAAAGTCGTCTACCTTATTGTTTGAGGAGGTCGGGGGAGGCATCTCGCTTTCCATCATCTCTGGGAGGAGATCTCCCAAAGAAGAGGATTGCCAGAAAAACTTTGGGCCGAACTATAAAAATACACAGGCACGTTATGTATCTCTTCCGTAACAGGGAAGGAGCGGGACGCTATCAAAGCACCCCGGATTCACTTATGGTTTGGTTGAGGGCTTGACCTCATGACGGAGCTGTTCAATGGCGTCGCCTTCCAGTCCCAAGCCACTCGACGGTGGCATCTTGCCCCTCTTAGGAGACCGCCCCTCCCAACCTTCGGAGGCGGCCATCTTCCTCCCAAATGGAGAAGGACACTGGCTTCTCTTTCACCTTTGTCTTCGGGCGAGGAAATGTTGATTTCTCCAGACTCAGTATCTAATTTACCTCCGGAACGAAGGCCCTCCCAGGTCTTCTCACTCTCCACCTTGCCCTCCCCTATCGGCGCCTGGTGCGGTGCCGGTGCCAGCATCCTCGTTAACACGGGGCCTGCTGAGTCTTCGAGAAGAGGGGTCGGACACCTAATCAGCTCCGCTTTCTTTATCCAGCCCTGGAAGGAGATAGTTTGCTCAGTAATGTATTACAGCATACTTAAGAAAAAAGGGGTGTTCGGAAGTCAAGGGCTTACCGGGGTATCCGGACAATTACAGTCAAGGCCTGTGTCCTCAGTCGTGTCCGGCCAATGTTTTCGTTTTCGGAAAAACAACTGCCACATCCCTTTGTGTGTAATGCGGAAGAAGTGTTGGAGGGTTCGTGGTCCTTTTGGATTGAACTCCCACATACGGAGAGGCCTACGCTGGCATGGTAGGATTGGCGAATCGGCATTACTTGAATCACGCTGACAAGATCGATGTCCCTCTCGAGGAGGGTTCGGATGCGGCTTTGTAGAGTCCGCACTTCATCAACTGATCCCCAATCCAGCCCCTTGGTGGCCCACGATGCAAGATGTAATGGTGGGCCAGGGCGAAATGTGGGTGCAGCTACCCACTTGGTGCTACGGGGCTCCATAACGTAAAACCACTCTCGCTGCCATTTATTGGAAGTTTCGGCAAAAGAGCCTTTTGGCCAAGGAGTGTTGGTGAGCTGGCTGATTACAGCACTGCGGCACTCCACCTGTTCTCCGTCGACTACCTTTGGTTTCACACTAAAGGTCTTGAGCCATAAGCCAAAGTGTGGGGGGATTCGGAGGAAGGCCTCGCACGTAATGACGAATGCCGAGACATGGAGGAAAGACTCCGGGGCTAGATCGTGAAAATCTAGTCCATAATAGAACATTATGCCCCAGAAGAAGGGGTGAAGAGCGAGCCCTAGCCCTCGAAGGGAGTGTGAGATGAATACGACCCTCCCGCCAGATCTGGGGGTCGGGATGACCTGGCCTTGAGCAGGAAGCCTGTGGTGGATCTCTGCGGCCAGGTATCTGGCTGCTCGAAGCTTCGCAATATCCTCCTCTGTAACGGAGGAAGCCGCCCATCGTCCTCGAGGGCTGGGTCCAGACACAATGGGGAAGCTTGAAGCAACGAAGTCGAACCTTGGGTGCTAGAACTCGAGGTTCGAGAGGCCGAGGAGAAGTTTGGCGTAAAAAGATGGCCCTAATTGCTTCCTTTATAAAGGCAGCAGGGATTAAACGCCTCCTCCTGAGCCTGAAAGCATGCCTATTCCTAAGGAATCTTTCCAACGGAACGGTTGGGTTACCCGTGCTCGTATTAATGAGAATCGCACAATAAGGGGACACGATATCTGCTTCGGCAGAACGTGCCAATAGTAACAGCACCTAGAAATGTGGAACATCGGGACAAGAAACGGTTCAAAAAACCGGGGAAGCGTGATGTCACATTGTAAAAAGTTGTTAGCAGATTGGACTCTTGGAATATTATATTCTCTCTGCGGTTTTTTGTGGTGTGTGTTACAGGTCCGGACACATTCAATACGTCTGAAGACTATCTTGGATTTCGGAAGGAGGAACCCGCCTTGCAATGCCGAAGACAGATCTACGCGCCGGATACCTTGTCATTGAAGCAAGGTTCAGGGGCTACTGAGGGAGTCCTGGACTAAGGGGTCCTCGGACGTCTGGCCTATTAGCCATGGGCCGGACTGATGGGCTGTGAAGATACAAAGACCGAAGACTGCACCCGTTTCCGGATGGGACTCTCCTTGGCGTGGAAGGCAAGCTTGGTGACCAAATATGTGGATTCCTTTCTTTGTAACCGACCTTGTGTAATCCTAGATCCTCCCGGTGTCTATATAAACCGGAGGACTTAGTCCAGAAGAGAGACCCATTACCATAGCCATACGAGCTAGACCTCTAGGGTTTAGCCATTACGATCTTGAGGTAGATCAACTCTTGTAATACTCGTATTCATCAATATCAATCAAGCAGGATGTAGGGTATTACCTCCGTAGAGGGCCCGATCCTGGGTAAACATCGTGTCCCCTGTCTCATGTTACCATCGACCTTAGACGCACAGTTCGGGACCCCCCTACCCGAGATCCGCCGGTTTTGACACCGACAGGGGGCACCGCATACGGCTAAGAGAAACTTTGGTGTGCCTTTGGGGTGCCCCCTCCCACGTATATAAAGGGGGGAGCGAGGCGGAGGCCGGCCAAGGGGAGGAGGCACGCCATGGGGGGCAATCCTACTCCAAGTAGGATTCGGCCCCCCTTTCCTATTCCAACAAGGAGAAGGGGGAAGGTGAGGGAGGAGAGAAGGAAAGGGGGGCCGCCCCCCTAGTCCAATTTGGTTTGGGCTGGGGGGGGCGCCCTGCCTTGGCCTGCCTCCTCTCTTCCACCAATAGGCCCATGAGGCCCAATAACCCCCCGAGGGGTTCCGGTAACCCCCCGGTACTCCGAAAAATACCCGATACACATTGGAACTGTTCCGGTGTCCGAATATAGTCTTCCAATATATCAATATTTATGTCTCGGCCATTTCAAAACTCCCTGTCATGTCCGTGATCTCATCCGGGACTCCGAACTACCTTCGGTACATCAAAACACATAAACTCATAATACCGATCGTCATCGAACGTTAAGCGTGCGGACCCTATGGGTTCAAGAACTACGTAGACATGACCGAGACTCATCTCCGGTCAATAACCAATAGCGGAACCTCGATGTTCATATTGGCTTCCACATATGCTACGAAGGTCTTTATTGGTCAAACCGCATAACAACATACGTTGTTCCCTTTGTTATCGATATGTTACTTGCCCGAGATTCGATCGTCGGTATCATCATACCTAGTTCAATCTCGTTACCGGCAAGTATCTTTACTCATTCAGTAATGCATCATCCCGCTACTAACTCTTTAGTCACATTGCTTGCAATGCTCATAGTGATGTGCATTACCGAGAGGGCTCAGAGATACCTCTCCAATACACGGAGTGACAAGTCCTCAGCTCGATCTATGCCAACTCAACAAACACCATTGGAGACACCTGTAGAGCATCTTTTGTAGCAACCAGACCTCAAACAGTCTGATCTCTGTGCTCCGGTGTCATCCCTGGATCAGTAATGCTGACACCACACAGTACTCGGAGGATTTATAGCAGAGTAGCAATCACACACTTATTACATCGAGTGTCTCAAAAGAGAACTTTAAACAATAAATATGGCTTAAGGCCATCTAATAACGATAACAGCGGAAGGCTTGGAAGAAAAGTGAGTCCATCAACTCCAACGGCATCACTGAGTATAGAACCACGACCTAAAAGTCCTCAATCGTCGTCTGAAAAGTCTGCAACATTAACGTTGCAGCCCAAAAACGGGTCAGCACATGGAATATGCTGGCAAGATAACACATAGAGAGTAATGGAATGCAACTGCTATACTATATGCATATTTGGCTGGTGGAAAGCTCTATGGTTATAGTTTTTGCGTAAAGCCAATTTTTCCCTACTTCAAAGGAATAGAATTAATTACTATCATGGTGGTTGTGAAACATTGAGAATGGTTGACAGCATTCTCAATCCCAATTAAGTATCATCATTAAAATCCCACAAAATTAATTTAGGGTAACATGTTGAGATTCACATGAAAATCCAGATACCAGATACTCAAGATGTCCATAACCGGGGACACGGCTAACCATGATTAGTTTATACACTCTGCAGAGGTTTGCGCACTTTTCCCCACAAGACTCGATCGCCTCCATTTGGTTTCTCGCACTACATGGTGTTTGAGAAACGGATGACCGAGACATAGTCTTTCAGAAGCGCTAGCACCTTACGATCGGGTAGACCGTACCACCTACAACCCCTACATCTGCTAGTCTACCACTGTAAGAGTTCGCACAACTTAGTCAACTATGCCAGAGCCCATAATGGCTTGTGGCTGCACACGGAAGTTTCTAGTATGAATAATCTCATGATCCCTTTGGGCCTGGGTGGCGTTCCAAGAAAAACAGGCAACTCCTGGATACCCCAGGTGCCTCAATCCACCCAGATGTGTGTTAGGTTGCCACCTTAGATAAACCATTAATTAACAATCTCACATCTGTCATGGATATCACTCACCCAATCCACGTCTACTAGCATAGCATGGCATAATAAGCATACGTAGAAGTAACTCCCAAAGGTTTGATAATAAACAGGTAATAGGTACTACCTCATCTACTTCCCGTCCCACAGTTTAATTAGATCCTAATCATGCAATGTGTGGGGGTTGATCTAATGCAATAAAACTGGGTTGTAGAAAAAGGTATGATCAAAGTGTTACTTGCCTTGCTGATGATCCGCGAAACCTAGAGATTCGAAGTAACAAGCGGCGCACTCCGGGTATTCTATCGCAGACAAACAACAAGCATACAATAAGTACTCATCTAATGCACAGGTAAAACTCAAATAGAAGATCTAACCAGAAGGTTCAACTTAAGAACTCCAGTTGGCAAAAAGAATCAAATCGAACGAAGCAAAAGAAAACAAACGGCGAAAGAAAACAACTTCGTTCTAGCAATCTGGATCTAGGGCAAATTTTACTGTAGCAAAAACATGTTTAAGTTGATTATTCGGAAAGAGGGTTTCGAGACGAAACTCTAGGCGCTTGAATCGCCTGATTCCGATAAACAAGCGAAAAGTTATACTAAAACGAAAATCGGATCAGAAATCGCGATCAGAAAATAACCGCGGAAAATCTGACGAAAAAGAAAACGACGAACAGGAATTTTTTTTAAACTGCACGGAAAATGAGGCGGCGGCGAACCTCGAACGTCGCGCGGCTCCGGCGGCGGCGGCGGCGGGACAGGGCTAGGGTTAGGGTTAGGGTTTAGGTGGCGGCGGGCCTCTCTCTCTCTCTCTCTCTCGGGCCGGCTCGGGCGGCTTATAAAGGCCCCAGGCCAGGGAGTCCTGGCCGGGTACGGGCCGGAGTCGGTTCCGTTTTTTTCTTTTTTAAAAAAAAATCCGCTCGGAAGAAAAATAAAAAGAAATACTAAACGGACTCCAAAAATCACGAAATAAATTTTGCCGGGTTCCTAAAATCAAGCCCGATAAAGTGAACATTTATCTGGGCCCAAACTACAACTTTGAAAAACACGCATTTTTCCTAAATTCAAAAGAAAATACTAAAAAACTCCGAAATAAAACTTATTTGATTTTTTTATTAAATCTTCAATATTTTTATATTTTGGGAAAGTCATTTTATTCCCTCTCTCATATTTTGTAATAGAAATAATTGATGATAAAATAAATAAAATCAAATGATCCTGTTTACATAATGTGAGAAAACTCAAATATGTAAATAACGAAATCCCCAACTCTCTCCATTGGTCCTTGAGTTGCTTAGGATTTTCTAGGATCAAAACCAAAAGCAAAAATAAATATGATATGAATGATGACCTAGTGTATAACATTCCAAATTGAAATTTTGGGATGTTACAAACCTACCCCCCTTAAGATGAATCTCGCCCTCGAGATTCGGGTTGGCTAGAAAATAGGTGAGGGTGGTCTTTGAGCAAATCTTCCTCTCGCTCCCAGGTGGCTTCATCCTCCGTGTGGTGGCTCCACTGAACTTTGCAAAACTTGATAACCTTGCTGCGAGTAACTCGGCTGGCAAACTCGAGGATCTTGACTGGTTTCTCCTCATAGGTCAAATTGTTATCCAATTGAATTGCTTCTAATGGCACTGTGTCTCTCAAAGGTATGTCAGCCATCTCCGCGTGACACTTCTTCAACTGAGAAACGTGAAACACATCATGCACTCCGGCCAATCCTTCTGACAATTCCAACTTATAGGGCACTTCTCCCATACGCTCCAAAACTCGATATGGTCCTACAAATCGTGGCGCTAATTTCCCCTTAACTCCAAAACGCTTAATCCCTTGAAGTGGGGACACTCGAAGATAAGCTCTATCTCCAACTTCGTAAACTGTCTCCTTGCGTTTAGAATTTGCATAGCTCTTCTGCCTGGACTGGGCTACCTTGAGCCTATCGCGAATCAACTTCACTTTCTGTTCAGACTCTTTAATCAGATCTGGTCCAAACAACTGGCAGTCTCCAACTTCGTCCCATGACAACGGTGTCCTACACCTCCTTCCGTACAAAGCCTCGAAAGGTGCCATCTTCAAACTGGTCTGATAGCTGTTGTTGTAAGAAAACTCTGCATATGGCAAATTATCGTCCCAACTAGATCCATAATCTAACGCACAAGCTCTCAGCATATCCTCCAGAATCTGATTGACTCTCTCGCTCTGTCCATCTGTCTGCGGGTGAAAAACTGTACTAAATTCTAGCCTGGTACCCAAAGTCTCATGCAACTGCTTCTAGAACTTTGAAGTAAACTGGGTTCCTCTATCTGATATGATGCTCCTCGGAACTCCATGCAAACATACGATTCTGGTCATGTATATCTTCGCCAACTTAGCACTTGTGTAAGTGGTCTTTATTGGGATGAAATGAGCTACCTTCGTCAATCGATCGACTACAACCCAAATCGAGTCATAGCCTGAACGAGTCCTTGGTAATCCCGTGATAAAATCCATGCCCAGCTTATCCCACTTCCATTCGGGTATCGATAATGGTTGCAACAATCCTGCTGGCTTCTGATGCTCTGCCTTTACTCTCTGACATACATCACAAACTGCTACATACTCCGCAATATCCTTCTTCATTCCGGTCCACCAGAAAATATCCTTCAAATCCAAATACATCTTGGTATTTCCTGGGTGAATCGAATACGGTGAATCATGGGCCTCTTGCAGAATCAACTTCCTGATTTCCGGGTTGTTGGGCACGTAAATGCGGTCTTCAAACCATAGGGTGTCATGCTCATCCTCTCGAAATCCTTTAGCTTTTCCTTTGCTCAGTTTCTCCTTTATAGCGGCAATCCCTTTGTCAGTTTTCTGAGCTTCTCTGATTCTATCCATCAAAGTTGACTGAATTTCCAATGCTGCTACATAGCCTCTCGGAACTATTTCTAAACATAGTTCACGAAGATTTCCTGCTAACTCCTTGGGTATTTCTCCCGTCATTAGTGTATTGACATGACTCTTACGGCTCAATGCATCTGCTACTACATTAGCCTTCCCGGGATGATAGTGCAATCTCATATCATAATCCTTGATAAGCTCCAACCATCTCCTTTGTCTGAGATTCAACTCCTTCTACGTGAAAATGTACTTCAAACTCTTATGATCCGTGTACACCTCACAATGATTTCCAATGAGGAAATGTCTCCATGTTTTCAACGCATGCACTACGGCTGCTAACTCCAAATCATGCGTGGCATAATTCAATTCGTGGGGCTTCAGTTGTCGTGAAGCATACGAAACAACTCTTCCTTCCTGCATAAGCACTGCTCCAAGTCCTCGACGTGAAGCGTCGCAATACACCTCATAATCCTTGGTCTGATCTGGCAAAATCAACACTGGTGAGGTCACCAAACGTTTCTTCAACTCCTGGAAACTAGCCTCACACTCCTCAGTCCATTTGAACTTAGTATCCTTTTTCAACAACTCCGTCATAGGTTTTGCAATCTTTGAGAAATTCTCAATAAATCTCCGGCAGTATCCTGCGAGTCTAAGAAAACTCCGGATCTCTCCAACTGTAGTTGGGGCTTCCCACTTGGTCATGGTTTCAACTTTAGCGGGATCTACTGCTATACCTTGTCCAGATATAACGTGTCCGAGGAATCCTACTTCCTTCAACCAAAATTCACATTTGCTGAACTTGGCATATAATTGGTGTTCTCTGAGCTTTCCAAGTGCCAAATGCAAATGCTCCTTATGCTCCTCTTCATTCTTCGAATATAGCAGGATATCATCAATGAACACTACGACGAACTTATCCAAAAACTCCATAAACACTTTGTTCATCATGTTCATAAAATAGGCAGGTGCGTTAGTCAGTCCAAATGACATAACGGTATACTCATACAGTCCATATCTTGTGGTGAAAGCTGTCTTCGGAATATCCTGCTCTCGGATCTTCAACTGATGGTACCCTGATCGCAAATTGATCTTGGAAAATACTTTAGCTCCTTGCAATCGATCAAACAGATCGTTGATCATTGGCAGTGGGTACTTGTTCTTGATCGTTACTTCGTTCAATCCTCGATAATCAACAACCATCCTTAACAATCCATCCTTCTTCTCCACTAAAAGTACTGGTGATCCCCAAGGCAAAGAACTTGGGCGAATATATCCCTTATCCATTAACTCCTTAATCTGCTTCTTAATTTCCACCAAATCTTTTGCTGGCATCCTATATGGTCTCTTCGATATTGGCCCAGTGCCTGGCAAAAGTTCAATCAAAAACTCAATGTCTCTATCCGGTGGCATGCCTGGCAACTCTTCGGGAAATACATCCGAAAAATCCTTTACCACTGGTACTTCCTCCTGCACAACTCCTGTTAGGCAATCTACTTGTGTCCTGTTTGGTACATGCCGGGATACATACTTGATCCTTCTCCCTTCTGGTGTGGTAAGAAAAATTGACTTACTAGCACACTCAATATTCCCTTTATACTTTGACAACCAATCCATGCCTAATATCACATCCAATCCTTGTGATTCCAATACTATTAGGTCTGAGGGAAAAACATAGTTACCAATCCTTAATGGTAACCGATCACACCATAGTCTTGCCACATACTCTGCTCCGGGCGAGGTTACTAACATGGGTGACCTAAGGTCTTGGGTTGGTAGGTTATACTTATCCACGAATCCCCTTGATATGTATGAATGCGATGCACCAGTATCAAAAAGAACGAGTGCAGTAAATGACTTAACCAAGAACTTACCTATTACTGCATCGGGCTGAGCTTCAACCTCCTCCACATTAACGTGGTTCACTTGTCCCCTGTTAAAAGGGTTCGGCTTCTTCCCAGAACTTCCATTGCCGTTTTGGCCTTCAGGGCATTCATTTGCAAAATATCCTGGCTTCGAACACTTATAGCAAGTGACGTGGCTCAAATCTTTCTTGGCTGGGGTTGATGGGGTGCTGCGGTTCTGTCCATTGCTTCCACCATTCCCATTACCATTCTTGGTGCCATTGTGGTGGTGCGAGCTACCTACTCCATGGGTATGCTGAAAATGTCCTCCTGGTCTAGGGGTAAAACGAGGCTTCTGCTGAGCTCCTGAATTATACTTTCCTTGTCCATACTTCCTCTTGCGGTTCTCAATTTGCTGCTGCTTCCCTTCAATCATAAGAGCACGGTCTACCAACTCCTGGTAGTTGTTGAAGGTGGCTGCCATCAACTGCATACTCAACTCATCATTCAATCCTTCCAGAAATTTCTCCTGCTTAGCTGCATCCGTAGCAACGTCATCTGGGGCATAACGTGCTAGCTTACTAAACTCCTCCACATACTGGCCAACTGTCCGTCCTCCTTGGCGCAAGTTACGAAACTCACGCTTCTTCATGGCCATTGCTCCTGCTGAAACATGGGCAGTGCGAAAAGCTTGCTGAAACTGGTCCCATGTGACAGTGTCGATTGGGAAAGTGGTTGTGAAATTCTCCCACCAAGATGCCGCGGGTCCTTCTAACTGATGTGCGGCAAACTTAACCTTCTCCGCATCTGTGCATCCTGCTGTGGTCAACTCCCTAGCTATCTTGCGGAGCCAATCATCTGCTACTATCAGCTCGGTGCTACTGGAAAACACCGACGGATTCAGCCTAAGAAAACGGGCTAAGTGGTGAACAGGTGGTGGTGGTGGTGGATTGTTGTTGTTGTTCCCTTGATTCTGATTCTGAACTAGCAACTGCATCAAGGTGTTCTGCTGCTGGATCAACTGGGTGAGTTTCGGCGGAAAGGCAAATCCGGGGTCACGTCTCGGAGGCATCTGAGGGTTTAGAAAAATATGAGATATAAGAATAGAGGGGGTCTAAAGGGAAAAACACTACCCATATGCACATGAGGCAAAAGCACACAATTCACTTCAATCAATCAAACAAAGGCATACAATCGATCTAGATATCGCAAAAGTGCTCGGACTACTATATTTACATGGTGGACTGCTACTACGGATGAGGTGGTCTACTAGAAATATTCTACGGTTGTAGACTCCATGATATCTGCTCCTGCTTCATCAACATAGTCATCATCACTACTATCTTGTTCCGAGTCGGTGGCGTCAATGATGATGTAGTCTTCCGGGCTAATCTCCTTGGGTTCTTCGTCTTCATCTACTGGTGTCGGGCCTCCCATAAATATTCCAATCTTCTTGATCAGATCATCATTCTTCTCCACCAATACTTCAATTTCTTCTTCATAACCTTTGCGTGTAGCCTTGAGTTCTTCCTCCAGTTCCTTGATTCTAGTCTTAGCCTTCTTCAGATCTATCATGTTGGCGCACATCTGATTCTCTTGTCGTCGAATGTGCTGGTTTAACTCCTGAATAAAAGCTGCAATTGGTCTATCTTTCCTGGTGTTGATCATCTCCCAGTGTTCATCTCGGCGTCCGCAAATCTGGTAGATAATATCCTTAAGATCCTTGCGGTAGACTTCTCCAATGCGTCCCATGGCGATGTGAGCTGCCATGCTCTTTCCTAGACTCCAAGTTGGGGCATCAAAAGAAAACTCTATGGGCTCAGTGACTGGCATGAACGTCCTTCCTGGAACTTGAACTTGAATCATCCAGCGCTCTTCTTCAGGTAAAGTGGCGTTGTAGGTTCCCGTGAAGCTTGGTATTCCTATATTCATGTATCTAGTGACTTCCTTCAAGTGGCTTCCAAAGGGTGTATCTTCATCCGGTTGGTGAACTTGTTCCTTGCATCCGCCATCCTAAAGAGTAGAAAAGATGAGAAGTCAGAAGAGAAGAGAGTGATCTAGGTCTTTAGCTTAGTGGTCGTGTCCTACAGTCAGCATGTGCTCTGATACCATCTCTGTAGCGACCAGACCTCAAACAGTCTGATCTCTGTGCTCCGGTGTCATCCCTGGATCAGTAATGCTGACACCACACAGTACTCGGAGGATTTATAGCAGAGTAGCAATCACACACTTATTACATCAAGTGTCTCCAAAGAGAACTTTAAACAATAAATATGGCTTAAGGCCATCTAATAACGATAACAGCGGAAGGCTTGGAAGAAAAGTGAGTCCATCAACTCCAACGGCATCACTGAGTATAGAACCACGACCTAAAAGTCCTCAATCGTCGTCTGAAAAGTCTGCAACATTAACGTTGCAGCCCAAAAACGGGTCAGCACATGGAATATGCTGGCAAGATAACACATAGAGAGTAATGGAATGCAACTGCTATACTATATGCATATTTGGCTGGTGGAAAGCTCTATGGTTATAGTTTTTGCGTAAAGCCAATTTTTCCCTACTTCAAAGGAATAGAATTAATTACTATCATGGTGGTTGTGAAACATTGAGAATGGTTGACAGCATTCTCAATCCCAATTAAGTATCATCATTAAAATCCCACAAAATTAATTTAGGGTAACATGTTGAGATTCACATGAAAATCCAGATACCAGATACTCAAGATGTCCATAACCGGGGACACGGCTAACCATGATTAGTTTATACACTCTGCAGAGGTTTGCGCACTTTTCCCCACAAGACTCGATCGCCTCCGTTTTGGTTTCTCGCACTACATGGTGTTTGAGAAACGGATGACCGAGACATAGTCTTTCAGAAGCGCTAGCACCTTACGATCGGGTAGACCGTACCACCTACAACCCCTACATCTGCTAGTCTACCACTGTAAGAGTTCGCACAACTTAGTCAACTATGCCAGAGCCCATAATGGCTTGTGGCTGCACACGGAAGTTTCTAGTATGAATAATCTCATGATCCCTTTGGGCCTGGGTGGCGGTCCAAGAAAAACAGGCAAGTCCTGGATACCCCAGGTGCCTCAATCCACCCAGATGTGTGTTAGGTTGCCACTTTAGATAAACCATTAATTAACAATCTCACATCTGTCATGGATATCACTCACCCAATCCACGTCTACTAGCATAGCATGGCATAATAAGCAAACGTAGAAGTAACTCCCAAAGGTTTGATAATAAACAGGTAATAGGTACTACCTCATCTACTTCCCATCCCATAGTTTAATTAGATCCTAATCATGCAATGTGTGGGGGTTGATCTAATGCAATAAAACTGGGTTGTAGAAAAAGGTATGATCAAAGTGTTACTTGCCTTGCTGATGATCCGCGAAACCTAGAGATTCGAAGTAACAAGCGGCGCACTCCGGGTATTCTATCGCAGACAAACAACAAGCATACAATAAGTACTCATCTAATGCACAGGTAAAACTCAAATAGAAGATCTAACCAGAAGGTTCAACTTAAGAACTCCGGTTGGCAAAAAGAATCAAATCGAACGAAGCAAAAGAAAACAAACGGCGAAAGAAAACAACTTCGTTCTAGCAATCTGGATCTAGGGCAAATTTTACTGTAGCAAAACATGTTTAAGTTGATTATTCGGAAAGAGGGTTTCGAGACGAAACTCCAGGCGCTTGAATCGCCTGATTCCGATAAACGAGCGAAAAGTTATACTAAAACGAAAATCGGATCAGAAATCGCGATCAAAAAATAACCGCGGAAAATCCGACGAAAAAGAAAACGACGAACAGGAATTTTTTTTTAAAAAAAAACTGCACGGAAAACGAGGCGGCGGCGAACCTCGAACGTCGCGCGGCTCCGGCGGCGGCGGCGGGACAGGGCTAGGGTTAGGGTTTAGGTGGCGGCGGGCCTCTCTCTCTCTCGGGCCGGCTCGGGCGGCTTATAAAGGCCCCAGGCCAGGGAGTCCTGGCCGGGTACGGCCCGGAGTCGGTTCCGTTTTTTTCTTTTTTTTTTCTTTTTTTTAAAAAAAATCCGCTCGGAAGAAAAATAAAAAGAAATACTAAACGGACTCCAAAAATCACGAAATAAATTTTGCCGGGTTCCTAAAATCAAGGCCGATAAAGTGAACATTTATCTGGGCCCAAACTACAACTTTGAAAAACGCGCATTTTTCCTAAATTCAAAAGAAAATACCGAAAAACTCCGAAATAAAACTTATTTGATTTTTTTATTAAATCTTCAATATTTCTATATTTTGGGAAAGTCATTTTATTCCCTCTCTCATATTTTTGTAATAGAAATAATTGATGATAAAATAAATAAAATCAAATGATCCTGTTTACATAATGTGAGAAAACTCAAATATGTAAATAACGAAATCCCCAACTCTCTCTGTTGGTCCTTGAGTTGCTTAGGATTTTCTAGGATCAAAACCAAAAGCAAAAATAAATATGATATGCATGATGACCTAATGTATAACATTCCAAATTGAAAATTTGGGATGTTACATCTTTATAATCACCCAGTTACGTTGTGACGTTTGATAGCACACAAGGTGTTCCTCCGGTATTTGTGAGTTGCATAATCTCATAGTCATAGGAACATGTATAAGTTATGAAGAAAGCAATAGAAATAAACTAAACGATCATAGTGCTAAGCTAATGGATGGGTATAGTCCATCACATCATTCTCTAATGATGTGATCTCATTCATCAAATGACAACACATGTTTATGGCTAGGAAACTTAACCATCTTTGATTAATGAGCTAGTCTAGTAGAGGCATACTAGGGACACTTTGTTTGTCTATGTATTCACACATGTACTAATGTTTCCGGTTAATACAATTCTAGCATGAATAATAAACATTTATCATGATATAAGGAAATATAAATAACAACTTTATTATTGCCTCTAGGGCATATTTTCTACAGTCTCCCACTTGCACTAGAGTCAATAATCTAGATTATATATAAATGATTCTAACACCCATGGAGTCTTGGTGTTGATCATGTTTTGCTCATGAGAGAGGCTTAGTCAACGGGTCTGCAACATTCAGATCCGTATGTATCTTGCAAATCTCTATGTCTCCCTCCTTGACTTGATCGCGGATGGAATTGAAGCATCTCTTGATGTGCTTGGTTCTCTTGTGAAATATGGATTCCTTTGCCAAGGCAATTGCACCAGTATTGTCACAAAATATTTTCATTAGACCCGATGCACTAGGTATTACACCTAGATCGGATATGAACTCCTTCATCCAGACTCCTTCATTTGCTGCTTCCGAAGCAGCTATGTATTCGGCTTCACACGTAGATCCCGCCACGACGCTCTGCTTAGAAATGCACCAACTGACAGCTCCGCCATTCAATAAAAATACGTATCCGGTTTGTGACTTAGAGTCATCCGGATCAGTGTCAAAGCTTGCATCGATGTAATCATTTACGATGAGCTCTTTGTCACCTCCATAAACGAGAAACATATCCTTAGTCCTTTTCAGGTATTTCAGGATGTTCTTGACCGATGTCCAGTGATCCACTCCAGGATTACTTTGGTACCTCCCTGCTAAACTAATAGCAAGGCACACATCAGGTCTGGTACACAGCATTGCATACATGATAGAACCTATGGCTGAGGCATAGGGACTGACTTTCTTTTTCTCTCTATCTTCTGAAGTGGTCGGGCATTGAGTCTGACTCAACCTCACACCTTGTAACACAGGCAAGAACCCTTTCTTTGCTTGATCCATTTTGAACTTCTTCAAAACTTTATCAAGCTATGTGCTTTGTGAAAGTCCTATAAAGTGTCTTGATCTATCTCTATAGATCTCGATGCCCAATATATAAGCAGCTTCACCCAGGTCTTTCATTGAAAAATTCATACTCAAGTATCCTTTTGTGCTATTCAAAAATTCAATATTATTTCCGATCAGCAATATGCCGTCCACATATAATATCAGGAATGCTACGGAGCTCCCACTCACTTTCTTGTAAATACAGGCTTCTCCAAAAGTCTGAATAAAACCATATGCTTTGATCACACTATCAAAGCATATATTCCAACTCCGAGATGCTTGCACCAGTCCATAAATGGATCGCTGGAGCTTGCACACTTTGTTAGCACCTTTTGGATCGACAAAACCTTCTGGTTGCATCATATACAACTCTTCTTTAAGATATCCATTAAGGAATGCAGTTTTGACATCCATTTGCCAAATTTTATAATCATAAAATGCGGCAATTGCTAACATGATTCGGACGGACTTAAGCATCACTACGGGTGAGAAGGTCTCATCGTAGTCAACTCCTTGAACTTGTTGAAAACCTTTTGCAACAAGTCGAGCTTTGTAGACAGTAATATTACCGTCAGCGTCAGTCTTCTTCTTGAAGATCCATGATTCTCTATGGCTTGCCGATCATCGGGAAAGTCAACCAAAGTCCATACTTTGTTTTCATACATGGATCCCATCTCAGATTTCATGGCCTCAAGCCATTTTTCGGAATCTGGGCTCATCGTCGCTTCCTCATAGTTCGTAGGTTCGTCATGGTCAAGTAACATGACCTCTAGAACAGGATTACCGTACCACTCTAGTGCGAATCTTACTCTGGTTGACCTACGAGGTTCGGTAGTAACTTGATCAGAAGTTTCATGATCATCATCATTAGCTTCCTCACTAATTGGTGTAGGAATCACTGGAACTGATTTTTGTGATGAACTACTTTCCAATAAGGGAGCAGGTACAATTACCTCATCAAGTTCTACTTTCCTCCCACTCACTTCTTTCGAGAGAAACTCCTTCTCTAGAAAGGATCCATTCTTAGCAACAAATATTTTGCCTTCAGATCTGTGATAGAAGGTGTACCCAACAGTCTCCTTTGGGTATCCTATGAAGACACATTTCTCCGATTTGGGTTCGAGATTATCAGGTTGAAGCCTTTTCACATAAGCATCGCAGCCCCAAACTTTAAGAAACTACAACTTTGGTTTCTTGCCAAACCACAGTTCATATGGTGTCATCTCAACGGATTTCGATGGTGCCCTATTTAACGTGAATGTAGCCATCTCTATAGCATAACCCCAAAACAATAGCGGTAAATCAGTAAGAGACATCATAGATTGCACCATATCTAATAAAGTGCGGTTACGACGTTCGGACACACCATTACGATGTGGTGTTCCAGGTGGCGTGAGTTGCAAAACTATTCCGCATTGTTTCAAATGAAGACCAAACTCATAACTCATATATTCTCCTCTACGATTAGATCGTAAAAATTTAATTTTCTTGTTACGATAATTCTCCACTTCACTCTGAAATTCTTTGAACTTTTCAAATGTTTTAGACTTATGTTTCATCAAGTAGATATACCCATATCTGCCCAAATCATCTGTGAAGGTCAGAAAATAACGATGCCCGCCATGAGCATCAACACTCATCGGACCGCATACATCAGTATGTATTATTTCCAATAAGTCTGTTGCTCGTTCCATTGTTTCGGAGAACGGAGTCTTAGTCATCTTGCCCATGAGGCATGGTTTGCAAGCATCAAGTGATTCATAATCAAGTGATTCCAAAAGCTCATCGGCATGGAGTTTCTTCATGCGCTTTACACCAATATGACCTAAACGGCAGTGCCACAAATAAGTTGCACTATTATTATTATCAAACTTATATATTTTGGCTTCAGTACTATGAATATGTGTATCACTACTATCGAGATTCAATAAAAACGTACCACTCATCAAGGGTGCATGACCATAAAAGATATTACTCATATAAATAGAACAACCATTATTCTCTGATTTAAATGAATAACCTTCTCGCATGAAACAAGATCTAGATATAATGTTCATGTTTAACGCTGGCACCAAATAACAATTATTCAGGTCTAATACTAATCCCGAAGGTAGATGTACAGGTAGCATGCCGACTGCGATCACAATGACTTTGGAACCATTTCCCACGCGCATCGTCACCTTGTCCTTAGCCAATCTTCGCTTAATCCGTAGCCCCTGTTTCGAGTTGCAAATATTAGCAACAGAACCAGTATCCAATACCCCAGGAACTACTGCGAGCATTAGTAAGGTACACATCACTAACATGTATATCAAATATACCTTTCACTTTGCCATCCTTCTTATCCGCCAAATACATGGGGTACTTCTGCTTCCCGTGACCAGTCCCTTTGCAGTAGAAGCACTCAGTCTCAGGCTTAGGTCCAGACTTGGGCTTCTTCAGTTGAGCAGCAACTTGCTTGCCATTATTCTTGAAGTTCCCTTTCTTCCCTTTGCCCTTCTTCTTGAAACTAGTGGTCTTGTTGACCATCAACAGTTGATGCTCCTTCTTGATTTCTACCTCCACAGCCTTTAGCATTGCGAAGAGCTCGGGAATTTTCTTATTCATCCCTTGCATATTATAGTTCATCACGAAGCTTTTGTAGCTTGGTGGCAGTGATTGAAGAACTCTATCAATGACACTATCATCAGGAAGATTAACTCCCAGTTGAGTCAAGTGGTTGTGGTACCCAGACATTCTGAGTATATGTTCACTTACAGAACTATTCTCCTCCATTTTACAGCTGTAGAACTTATTGGAGACTTCATATATCTCAATCCGAGCATTTGCTTGAAATATTAACTTCAACTCCTGGAACATCTCATATGCTCCATGACGTTCAAAACGTCGTTGAAGTCCCGATTCTAAGCCGTAAAGCATGGCACACTGAACTATCGAGTAGTCATCAGCTTTGCTCTGCCAGGTGTTCACAACATCTGGTGTTGCTCCTGTAGCGGGTTTGTCACCAAGCGGTGCTTCCAGGACGTAATTCTTCTGAGCAGAAATGAGGATAATCCTCAAGTTACGGACCCAGTCCGTGTAGTTGCTACCATCATCTTTCAACTTAGCTTTCTCTAGGAACGCATTAAAATTCAACGGAACAACAGCACGGGCCATTTATCTACAACAACATAGACATGCAAAATACTATCAGGTGCTAAGTTCATGACCAATTAAAGTTCAATTAATCATATTACTTAAGAACTCCCACTTAGATAGACATCCCTCTAGTCATCTAAATGATCACGTGATCCATATCAACTAAACCATGTCCGATCATCACGTGAGATGGAGAAGTTTTCAATGGTGGTTATCACTATGTTGATCATATCTACTACATGATTCATGCTCGACCTTTCGGTCTCAGCGTTCCGAGGCCATACCTGCATATGATAGCCTTGTCAAGTTTAACCCGAGTATTATGCGTGTGCAAAACTGGCTTGCACCCGTTGCATGTGAATGTAGAGCTTATCACACCCGACCATCACATGGTGTCTCGGCACGACTGTAGCAACGGTGCATACTCAGGGAGAACACTTATACCTTGAAATTTAGTGGGAGATCATCTTATAATGCTACCGACATACTAAGCAAAATAAGATGCATAAAAGATAAACATCACATGCAATCAATATAAGTGATATGTTATGGCCATCGTCATCTTGTGCCTTTGATCTCCATCTTCAAAGCACTGTCATGAGCACCATCGTCACCGGCTTGACACCTTGATCTTCATCGTAGCATCGTTGTCGCCTCGCCAACTATTGCTTCCACGACTATTGCTCCCGCTTAGTGATAAAGTAAAGAAATTACATAGCGATTGCATTTCATACAATAAAGCGACAACCATATGGCTCCTGCCAGTTGCCGATAACTGTGTTACAAAACATGATCATCTCATACAACAATTTATATAATCACGTCTTGACCATATCACATCACAACATGCCCTGCAAAAACAGGTTAGACGTCCTCTACTCTGTTGTTGCAAGTTTTACGTGGCTGCTACAGGCTTAGAAAGAACCGTTCTTACCTACGCATCAAAAACCACAATGATTTCTCGTCAAGTGTGTTGTTTTAACCTTCAACAAGGACAGGGCGTAGTCACACTCGATTCAACTAAAGCTGGAGAAACAGACACCTATTAGCCACCTGTGTGCGAAGCACGTCGGTAGAACCAGTCTCATGAACGCGTTCATGTAATGTCGGTCTGGGCCGCTTCATCCAACAATACCACCGAATCAAAGTATGACATGCTGGTAAGCTGTATGACTAGTATCACCCACAACTCTTTGTGTTCTACTCGTGCATATAACATCTACGCATAGACCTGGCTCGGATGCCACTGTTGGGGAAGGCAATATTTCAAAAAAAATCCTATGATCACGCAAGATCTATCTAGGAGATGCATAGCAACGAGAAGGGAGAGTGTGTCTACGAACCCTCATAGACCGAAAGCGGAAGCGTTAAGCAACGCGGTTGATGTAGTCGAACGTCTTCATGATCCAACCGATCAAGTACCGAACGTACAACACCTACGTGATCTGCACACGTTCAGCTCGGTGATGCCCCTTGAACTATTGATCCAGCTGAGGCTGAGGGAGAGTTTCATCAGCACGACAGTGTGGTGACGGTGATGATGAATTTACCGGCGCAGGGCTTCGCCTAAGCACTTCAACGATATGACCGAGGTGTGTTTCTATGGAGGGGGCACCGCATATGGCTAAGAGAAACTTTGGTGTGCCTTTGGGGTGCCCCCCTCCCACATATATAAAGGGGGGAGGGAGGAGGAGGCCGGCCAAGGGGAGGAGGCGTGCCATGGGGGGGGGCAATCCTACTCCAAGTAGGATTCACCCCCCCTTTCCTATTCCAAGAAGGAGAAGGGGGAAGGTGAGGGAGGAGAGAAGGAAAGGGGGGCCGGCCCCCCTAGTCCAATTTGGTTTGGGATAGGGGGCGCGTGCCCTGCCTTGGTCTGCCTCCTCTCTTCCACCCATAGGCCCATGAGGCCGAATAACCCCCCGGGGGGTTCCGGTAACCCCCCGGTACTCCAGAAAATACCTGATCCTCGGAACTGTTCCGGTGTCCGAATATAGTCTTCCAATATATCAACCTTTATGTATCGACCATTTCGAGACTCCTCGTCATGTCCGTGATCTCATCCGGGACTCCAAACTACCTTCGGTACATCAAAACACATAAACTCATAATACTGATCGTCATCGAACGTTAAGCGTGCGGACCCTACGGGTTCGAGAACTATGTAGACATGACCGAGACTCATCTCCGGTCAATAACCAATAGCGGAACCCGGATGCTCATATTGGCTCCCACATATTCTACAAAGATCTTTATCGGTCAAACCGCATAACAACATACATTGTTCCCTTTGTCATCGATATGTTACTTGCCCGAGATTCGATCATCGATATCATCATACCTAGTTCAATCTCGTTACTGGCAAGTCTCTTTACTCGTTCCGTAATGCATCATCCCGTAACTAACTCTTTAGTAACATTTCTTGCAAGGCTCATCATGATGTGCATTACCGAGAGGGCCCAAACATACCTCTCCGATACACGGAGTGACAAATCCTAATCTCGATCTATGCCAACTCAACAAACACCATTGGAGACACATGTAGAGCATCTTTATAATCACCCAGTTACATTGTGACGTTTGATAGCACACAAAGTGTTCCTCTGGTATTTGTGAGTTGCATAATCTCATAGTCATAGGAACATGTATAAGTCATGAAGAAAGCAATAGCAATAAACTAAACGATCATAGTGCTAAGCTAACGGATGGGTCTAGTCCATCACATCATTCTCTAATGATGTGATCTCGTTCATCAAATGACAACACATGTCTATGGCTAGGAAACTTATCCATCTTTGATTAACGAGCTAGTCTAGTAGAGGCATACTAGGGCCACTTTGTTTGTCCATGTATTCACACATGTACTAATGTTTCCGGTTAATACAATTATAGCATGAATAATAAACATTTATCATGATAGAAGGAAGTGTAAATAACAACTTTATTATTGCCTCTAGGGCATATTTCCTTCATGCCTTAGATATCGTCATAACATTGCGCTTTTCTATCAATTGCTCGGCAGTAATTTGTTCACCCATCGTAATACTTTCTATCTTGAGAGAAGCCTCTAGTGAAACCTATGGCCCCCAGGTCTATTTTCCATCATATAATCTTCTACTTTCCATCATATAAGTTTCTGATCTATAATTTTAGTTTCCTATTTACTTCCTTTGCAATCTTTTACTTTCCGTTCCATAAACCAAAGATACTACTTTACCGTTTATCCATCTCTATCAGATCTCACTTTGCAAATAACCGTGAAGGGATTGACAACCCCTTTATTGCATTGGGTGCAAGTTGGTGTTTGTTTGTGCAGGTATTCGGTGACTTGTGCATTGTCTCCTACTGGATTGATACCTTGGTTCTCAAACTGAGGGAAATAGTTACTTGATACGTCTCCAACGTATCTATAATTTTTTATTGTTCCATGCTATTATATTATCTGTTTTGGATGTTTTATATGCATTAATAAGCTATTTTATATTATTTTGGGGACTAACCTATTAACCTAGAGCCCAGTGCCAGTTCCTGTTTTTTCCATGTTTTAGAGTTTCATAGAAAAGGAATACCAAACAAAGTCCAAATGGAATGAAACTTTCGCGATGATTTTTCTTGGACCAGAAGACAACCAGAGGGCTTGGAGTGCACGTCAGGAAAGCCACGAGGCGGCCACAAGGTTGGAGGGCGCGCCCCGGGGGGTAGGTGATAACCCACAAGTATAGGGGATCGCAACAGTTTTTGAGGGTAGAGTATTCAACCCAAATTTATTGATTCGACGCAAGGGGAGCCAAAGAATATTCTAAAGTATTACCAGCTGAGTTGTCAATTCAACCACACCTGGAAACTTAATATCTGCAGCAAGGTATTTAGTAGCAAAGTAATATGATAGTAGTGATAACGGTAGCAAAGAGTAACGGTAGCAAAAGTAATATTGTTGGGTTTTGTAGTGATTGTAACAGTAGCAACGGAAAAGTAAATAAGCGAAGAACAATATATGAAAAGCTCGTGGGCATTGGATTGGTGATGGAGAATTATGCCAGATGCGATCGATCATGTAACAGTCATAACCTAGGGTGACACAGAACTAGCTCCAGTTCATCAATGTAATGTAGGCATGTATTCCGAATATAGTCATACGTGCTTATGGAAAAGAACTTGCATGACATCTTTTGTCCTACCCTCCCGTGGTAGCGGGGTCCTAATGGAAACTAAGGGATATTAAGGCCTCCTTTTAATAGAGTATCGGACCAAAGCATTAACACATAGTGAATATATGAACTCCTCAAACTACGGTCATCACCGGGAGTGGTTCCGATTATTGTCACTTCGGGGTTGCCGGATCATAACACATAGTAGGTGACTATAGACTTGCAAGATAGGATCAAGAACTCACATATATTCAAGAAAACATAATAGGTTCAGATCTGAAATCATGGCACTCGGGCCCTAGTGACAAGCATTAAGCATAGCAAAGTCATAGCAACATCAATCTCAGAACATAGTGGATACTAGGGATCAAACCCTACCAAAACTAACTCGATTACATGATAAATCTCATCCAACCCATCACTGTCCAGCAAGCCTACGATGGAATTACTCACGCACGGCGGTGAGCATCATGAAATTGGTGATGGAGGAAGGTTGATGATGACGATGGCGACGGATTCCCTCTCCGGAGCCCTGAATGGACTCCAGATCAGCCCTCCCGGGAGAGTTTAGGGCTTGGCGGCGGCTCCGTATCGTAAAACGCGATGAATCCTTCTCTCTGGTTTTTTCTCCCCGAAAGTGAATTATGGAGTCAGGGTTGAGGTCGATGGAGCATCTGGGGGCCTACGAGGCAAGGGGGTGCGCCCATGGGGGTAGGGCGCGCCCCCACCCTCGTGGACAGGTGGTGGCCCCCTGACGTGGATCTTCCTTCCAGTATTTTTTATATATGCCAAAATAATTCTCCGTTGATTTTCAGGTCATTCTGAGAACTTTTATTTCTGCACAAAAATAACACCATGGCAATTCTGCTAAAAATAGCGTAAGTCCGGGTTAGTTCCATTCAAATCATGCAAGTTAGAGTCCAAAACAAGGGCAAAAGTGTTTGGAAAAGTAGATACGACAGAGACGTATCAACTCCCCCAAGCTTAAACATTTGCTTGTCCTGAAGCAATTCAGTTGATAAACTGAAAGTGATAAAGAAAAACTTTTACAAACTCTGTTTGCTCTTGTTGTTGTAAATATGTAAAGCCAGCATTCAAGTTTTCAGCAAAGATTGTGAACTAACCATATTCACAATAACATTTAGGTCTCATGTTTACTCATATCAATGACATAATCAACTAGCGAGCAGTAATAATAAATCTCGGATGACAACACTTTCTCAAAACAATCATGATATGATATAACATGATGGTATCTCGCTAGCCCTTTCTGAGACCACAAAACATAAATGCAGAGCACCTTTAAAGATCAAGGACTGACTAGACATTGTAATTCATGGTAAAAGAGATCCAGTCAATTCATACTCAATGTAAACTAATAGTAATGGATGCAAATGACATCGGTGCTCTCCAACTGGTGCTTTTTAATAAGAGGATGATGACTCAACATAAAAGTAAATGGATAGGCCCTTCGCAGAGGGAAGCAGGGATTTGTAGAGGTGCCAGAGCTTGGTTTTGAAATATATATGAGTAATATTTTGAGCGGTATACTTTCATTGTCAACATAACAACCGAGAGATTTTGATATCTTCCATGATACACACATTATAGGCGGTTCTCAAACAGAATGGTAAAGTTTATACTCCCCCTCCACCACCAAGCATCAATCCATGGCTTGCTCGAAACAATGAGTGCCTCCAACTAACAACAGTCCCAGGGGAGTTTTGTTTGCAGTTTTTTTGATTTGATTTGCATAAAGCATGGGACTGGGCATCCCGGTGACCAGCCATTTTCTCGTGAGTGAGGAGCGGAGTCCACTCCTCTTGAGAATAACCCGCCTGGCATGGAAGATACAGACAACCCTAGTTGATACATGAGCTATTCGAGCATACAAAAAAGAATGTTTATTTGAAGGTTTAGAGTTTGGCACATACAAATTTACTTGGAATGGCAGGTAGATACCGTATATAGGTAGGTATGGTGGACTCATATGGAACAACTTTGGGGTTTATGGAATTGGATGCACAAGCAGTATTCCCGCTTAGTACAAGTGAAGGCTAGAAAAAGACTGGGAAGCGACCAGCTAGAGAGCGACAACAGTCATGAACATGCATTAAAATTAATCGACACCGAATACAAGCATGAGTAGGATATAATGCACCATGAACATAAATATCGTAGAGGCTATGTTGATTTTGTTTCAACTACATGCGTGAACATGTGCCAAGTCAAGCCACTCGAATCGTTCAAAAGAGGATACCACCCTATCATACCACATCACAACCATTTTAATAGCATGTTGGCACACAAGGTAAACCATTATAAGCTCCTAGCTAATTAAGCATGGCATAAGAAACTACATCTCTAATTGTCATTGCAAATATTTTTCTTTCATAATAGGCTGAATCAGGAATGATGGACTAATCATATTTACAAAAATAAGAGAGGTCGAGTTCATACCAGCTTTTCTCATCTCAATAAGTTCATCATATAATCATCATTATTGCCTTTCACTCGCATGACCGAATAGTGTGGATAATAATAATAATAATATTGCACGTGCATTGGACTAAGCTAGAATCTGCAGACATTCACTTCAAGAGAGAAGACAAGGTAATATGGGCTCTTTGTTAGATCAACAATAATGCATATAAGAGCCACTTACCATTTTAATTATGGTCTTCTCCTCTCGACCCCCAAAGGAAAGAAACAAAACTATTTACATGGGAAAGCTCCCAACAAGCAAAAGAAGAATGAGAAATCTTTTTGGGTTTTCTTTTTAATTACTACTACAGGCATGGAAAGTAAACTAACTAAACGCTACAACTATTTTTTTGGTTTTCTTAAGGTTTATCAAACACACAAGAAGAAAGCATAAGAAGGGAAATAAACTAGCATGGATATTATAATGAAAAAGTATGAGCACCGACAACTAGCATGCGTGTGTGAACATGAATGTAATGTCGGTGAGGAATACATACTCCCCTAGGCTTAGGCTTTTGGCCTAAGTTGGTCTATGGCCACGGCTGGCCTGGCGGATATCCAAAGTTCTAGATGGGGTCGTACTGAGATGCAGCGGCAATTGCCTGATGAGCTGCAGCTTGGAGGCGAGTTGTCTCCACCCTCCTCTCGTACTCGGTCGCCTCCTCCCTGGTTATAACATATCTCCCTTTTGCCTAAAAGTCAAAGAAAGTAGGAGCAGGGAGAGCGACGTGATAGGTGCGTCATCTGTCAAAGATTAGTCAGTACTGGAGGAACTGATCATTCCTCTCAACAAACTGATGATGAACCATAGCATCATAATCTAGATAAGAAGGAGGCAACTCAATATCATCTCCACGTATGGATATCTCAAGAAAGTTAGCTATACAGGTTGCATAAATTCCACCAAAGAAATCTCCATTAATACGATTATTATGCAACCTACGTGCAACGATAGCCCCCAAGTTGTATTGTTTATCTCCTAAAACAGCGCTTCTGAGAACGCTAAGATCAGGCACACACATGTGACATGCTTCATCTTTACCATTAATGCATCTACCTATGAAGAGAGCAAAATAATGTATAGCAGGAAAATGAATGCTTCCTATGGTAGCTTGTGTCACATCCCTAGATTCCCGCACAGTTATACTAGCAAGAAAATCTCTAAATTCAGACTTGCGAGGTTCACTAACATCACCCCACTGTGGGAGTTTACAAGCAGTGTTAAAATCTTCTAAGTCCATGGTATAAGATTTATCATAAAGATCAAACAGGACAGTTTGAGAATTGCGTGATGATGAGAATTTGAACCTTCTCACAAATGAATCAGTTAAATAGTGGTATTGACAACACTTACCTGCCTCAGAGGTCTCAAGATCAGCATTACGCACATAAGCTTCAAATTCCTCCTTGATTCCCACTCGAACCATGAAGTCCTCTGACGGCCATTCACACAGCCGCACTTGAGCATCCCTTGGTGGTTCCTCGTCCGCATCGTGTATTGCGAGTCTGGGTCCCTGCTTCCTTGAAGAACCACCTTGTTACATTTTCCTAAACATATTTCTTCCTCTGAAAAATTTCTGAAATTTTTAGTAACTCAAAATAAAAGTCAACCAAACTCAACAATATTGATAGCAACTACTCCTACAAGTGCCTAGAGGCAATATCATGCATCAAAACTACTTTTGACCACATAAATTTGGCATGCAAGCTCAAGAACAGGGTCACCTAAGCAGCAAAATATGCAATGAATAAAGCACTAGAAGAAAAACTAATTGGACCATTGGAGGAGTCACATACCAAAGAACAATCCCCCAAAGCAGTTTTGTGAATGGAGCTTTGAGCAAAGAGATCGAAAATGGCAGCAAGATGAGCTTGGACTCGGGTTTGAGCTGGGTAGTGATGTTTGTGGGAGGAAGGAGTGTGTGGTGGCTGGAATAAGTGGAGGGGAGCCACCGTGGTCCCATGAGGTAGAGGGGCACGCCCAGGGGGTAGGGCGCGCCCTCCACGCTCATGGCCAGGTGCTTGCTCCCCCTGATGTGTTCTCAGTGCCAGATATTCTCAAATATTCTAGAAAAATCATATTTAATTTTCAGGGCATTTGGAGAACTTTTATTTTCAGGGTATTTTTTTATTGCATGGATAATTCAGAAAATAGGCAGAAAAATACTATTTTTGTTTTATTTAATATAAATAACAGAAAGTAAAAAGAGAGTACAGAGAGTTGTGTTTTCTAAATTCATCCATCTCGTGCTCATCAAAAGGAATCCACTAACAAGGTTGATCAGGTCTTGTTAACAAACTCATTTCGAATAACATGAAACCGGAGAAATTTCGAATAACACTATGTTACCTCGACGGGGATATGCATCTCCCCAACAATAAGAATATCATATTTCTTCTTGACAGTAGGAAGAGGAAATTCAAAACCTCCAATAGTAATTGTTGAAATTTTTCCAATAGAATTGATACTGTGTACTTGAGGTTGTTTCCTCGGAAAGTATACCATATGCTCATTACCATTAACATGAAAAGTGACATTGTCTTTGGTGCAATCAATAACAACCCCTGCAGTATTCAAAAAGGGTCTTCCAAGAATAATAGACATACTATCATCCTCGGGAATATCAAGAATAACAAAGTCCGTTAAAATAGTAACATTTGCAACCACAACAGGCACATCCTCACAAATATCGACAGGTATAGCAGTTGATTTATTAGCCATTTGCAAAGATATTTCAGTAGGTGTCAACTTATTCAAATTGAGTCTACGATATAAAGAGAGAGGCATAACACTAACACCGGCTCCAAGATCACATAAAGCAGTTTTAACATAGTTTGTTTTAATGGAGCATGGTATAGTTGGTACTCCTGGATCTCCAAGTTTCTTTGGTATTCCACCCTTAAAAGTGTAATTAGCAAGCATGGTGGAAATTTCTGCTTCCGGTATCTTTCTTTTATTAGTAACAATATCTTTCATGTACTTAGCATAAGGATTCATTTTAAGCATATCAGTCAAACGCATACGCAAAAAGATAGGTCTAATCATTTCAGCAAAGCGCTCAAAATCCTCATCATCCTTTTTCTTGGATGGTTTAGGAGGAAAGGGCATGGGTTTCTGAACTCATGGTTCTCTTTCTTTACCGTGTGTTCGCACACGAACACGTCACCGTGTACCCTCGACGCTGAGGGTGATGCACCGCAGCTCACGTCGAAGGAGACCCGGCCGGAAGCGCGGTACACAGGCAATCCGGCGGGTGCTTTTGAAGACCCGAAACCTCGCACGCCCGGGAGGGACCCCGTCTGGACGCTCGGCGGCTATGGGCTGCCCTAGGTCAAACTGATCGCCCCTAGTGCCTCGAGGTTCGCCGCCCTGCAAAGAAGAAGAACAGACGAAGAACGAGGAAGAAGAAGACCTAGGGTTAAGGAGAAAAGATAAAAGATTAAAAGTGGTAGATGAATTGATCGATTGTGTGTTGTTTCAATCGGCCATCACCCCCAACATATATAATAGGCGGCTGGACTTTCCGTACAAGCAAAGGATTTATCTAGGCTTTCCTTACAAGAAAATTACATCAATTCACGTCCAAAACCCTAGTCAAATTCGGACTGGTTTTATCCGAACTTTCCAAAACTGTTCGGTTTAAACTGGCTGTACTTTGAGGGTCCTTTTTGTGGTGACAAACGACCAAGGATGGAAACGAGCCCAAAAGCAATCTTGACCGTTTGGACGAGACGAACATCTTTCATGTTGAACGTTTTTTCATCAGAGGTCATCTTGACGGTCAAATCGCTCGTGCAAAATAGCTAATTACTCACGCAGCTCATCACACATACCCTCATATGTGTGTGGTTCCGGACGTCATATTTTGCTCGCTGGAGGGTCTCGCTGTACGGGCTCTAACTTTTGCATACGACCTCGGATTGAGACGATCTTTATATCAAAGTCAATCGTTTCGACGAGACGCACAATTTTCTTGTTGAAACTTTCTCCATTTGAAGCCATATTCATTGGGTTATTGGATATTCTTTAATCTGGTGTCAACATGAGGATCTCTGAACTTGTCATAACTTTTACATCCAAGCTCCATTTTAGACCATCTTCATATTCATCTTCATCTTCTCGAAAAGAGCCATTTCATGACGACTTTCAATAGTAAGTTTGAATTAATCTTGACATAGCTTCAAGCCACTCTTTATAAACGTGCCTCTTTTGAGCGTCAACACATGCCCCCCTGTTTTTCGGCAAACTTGTGTGCTAAAAAATAACTTGCACAATGATTTTTCTAAGGACGATGTCAACACTCCATCGGCCATTTTGCATGTTCTTAGGATTATAAGTATATATCGGCCATTGTTTGTTTGAACCTCTTGAGGCAAACTTGGGTGAAAACTTCTCAGCTTCTATAACAATCTGGTGATAAGGTTCCACAGACCAAAACATCCTCCGAACCATATTGTTCTCCCTTTCGCTAGGATTTTGCAGATAATCAAGAATGAACTTCCTCCAATCCTTACTTCGCCTACATAAAAGTTTCATTAGTGGCCGAAGCGGTGGGCTTCGGTTCGGCCTTACCTATATTGACAAGACCTAGCATCGGCTATTGATAGAAATGTAATACACCATGGTTAACATAGTAGTCGAATGCTTGCTGTGCCAACTCTTTCGAATTGTCATGTCTAGATATATGAACAATTTTAAAGCAACCCAAGGTAAATCTTGCATCTAGACATACCAAAAGATAAACTATAAGTGATTTGTCAAAACATTGATAACCCTTGGATATTTGTTGCACTACTAATAATGAATCACCGGAAGCCTCAATATGTATAGCACCTATAGCAAGACAAAGCTCCAATCCGAATAATAATGCATATTCGGCTTTGATCATTGTGCAAAAATATTTTAAGCGGCATGAGGCTTCACAAAATAGCTTCATATGGAGATAAATAAACAACACCAACACCTTGGCCATTGTTACAAATTTAACCATCAATATATAATCTCCATGGTACTAGAGAGAGATCAAGCTAAAAACAATATTATGCATGATGTCAATATGATGCTCAATAAAAAAATCAACCATGATTTGGCCTTACGTAAATTCTGAAAACTAATAAGCCAAAGCACACCCAATCAAAACATAAGTTCACTTTGCAATTTTGATGAATTGGTCTATGCATAATATCTCCAATGGCATCAATTTGACAAATTCCTTTGCAAGGACTTATCTCAATCTCTACTCAAACTAAGGACGATGTTAGAATACCACACCGGCCATTCTTAGATATTCTTAGGGCGATATATAAGTATCGGCCATTCCCATGAGGTCCATGTAGAATTCACCCACCAAAGTATGTATAGCCGAAATAAACAAATGAAATAGCAATAAAACATTTCAGCCCTTTTGTATTAGCAACAAAAATGTAACTAACCAAATGTATAGTGATTTGGTAATACCCTGTCATGATATAGAAAATTATGTTGCATCCATGGAACAATCCATGGAGGGTAATTGATCATACCTATGGATGAATTCCATGGCAAAGGCATCGATGGCATGGTTGAAGAAAATGAATGATGTGCTAACCGAAGATTTTGATGTTGTGATGCACACCTTCGGCTTAATTGTTTGTTGCTTCCATTCTTCTCTTTCTTCACTTTTATTGTACTTATTGCAATAGAAGCATGCACATCCTTTTTTTATGATTGATCCTCTTGGGAACCCATGCCATGTTCTTCTGTCTCAGCTCTTGTGCACTAAGATTTTGTAATTCCCTCTTTTGCCAATACGATAAACCAAGTGGGCATCTTGGCTGTGATTCTATTTTGACCTTGTGCACTCTCAACTTCTTTTCTTCAGATTTGGCACTTTGACTCTCAATAATTGGTTGCTTCATCTCATTGCCTTTAGTAGCCAATTTCAACACTTTAATTGGCTCTTTTTCATTTGAGATCAAATCTGAAGTTGCAATCTTACGACCATCTCTTTTGACACGGTAAACTTGCTTGACCACCTCTTTCTTCTTCTTTGAGCTCTGGACCGATTCCTTATGATTGAAACGGTCTTTAACATGTGATTGTTCAAATGTTGATCTTCTCAGAGCTGCATAATATTGATGAGATGGTCTAAAATAAGATGGAGAATGTGCCCTTGTATCATACCTATCCCAGGATGGATATGAATCTACACAAGCATAGGGAGAAATCCAGGACATTGGCATTGGCGGCCCGAAATAAGGATATGAATATGTTGCATGAAAATTTTCACTTTTCCAATACCGATCCTCATATTTGCGCCTTGGGGGTGATCTTGATGCTTTTGCATTAGTTGGCCGATAAGAACTTTTCTCTTCACTCTTATTTTGATATTTATCTAATAATTGTGCAAAAGTTACCTTGGATTTCTTGCACTTGTGCTTATTGCGGCCTTTGTTTCCTTTGGTTGTGCTTGCACCGATCTCTGAATTTGCTTGATGTCCCCCGGTCCTTGGCGTCTCCATTGTAGCTTCGATGGAATTTTCGCCCTCAAGATTATGTTCATTATGCTCTTCAACAACTTCTTTACTTGAAAGCTTAATCCCATCACCTGCAGTTTTTACCTTCTCTTTAAATGGATCGGCTTGAAGTAGCCGATGCAAAAACTTTCTGCCATCGGGACCAATCGGAATAGACTGGTGATCTCTTGGTGTCTCAACAAATTTCAATTGTCCTTTATCAATGGCCGATTTAACTATTTGACGAAACATGTTGCAATCCTCAAAATTATGCTTGGACGAATCATGCAACTTACAATACATTCGTCCCTGGACAGATGGCTCAACATGGTGATCAAGAATTCTAATATAATTATTTCTCAACAACAAATTAAATATTTGATCACACATGCTTGAATTGAAGGTAAACTTTTTATTCTCTATCCGATCTTGTTGTGAGAACGGCTTTGGAGTTAAGCAAACGAATGGTTCATATTTTGCATCACCCCATTCGGCTATGCATTGTGTTTTGCACTCTATCTCCGATGTTTTCGGATAAGAAACTATACTAGCATCGGTTTGCTCAGAGGATTTTAACCTTGGCTTTAAATTTCTAAAACGAAAATAGTTAGAACATACATGTCTCAATTGAGACCAAGTGTAAGCCAAGTAATAAATAAGAAAAGCTACCCAATTAGATATGAACTTTAAATAAAGCAATGGGAAAAGCTTTGGCTGCAGTAATAAGTCACTATCGGTCTCTTTGAATGGTACAATATATTGACCGATATGCTTAGTAACAATTTTATTGCTAACAAGTAAATTACCCTTCTTCATTGTTCTTTGAAAATTACTTCTAGAATTTCTCTAATAGATGCATCAATAATAAAGTTATGACCAAATCTGAAAATAGGTAAATTACTTGCTAGACATACCTCTTCAAATATGTTGGGAGAGCATGATGATTGCATATGATGAATAATATTGTGCTTTGCTTCTGGATGACTTCCCAACACCATGTCACAATTTTCTTCTTGATTTCGTGCATCATAAATTTGAAGATCTTCGTCAACCGAACTTTGTTCGGCTACTTGCTCTTGTCCTTGAAGCTTGTAAATTTCTATGGCACGAAACTCATAGGGCAGGAAGTAGGTTCCATTAACTTCAGAAATATCAAACATGGTTGTTTTACTATGCTTGCCATGCCCTTTCTCAATAATGCTTGCCTCTTTGGATTTGATGGATTCGGAATATATACTACTTGATTAGGCTTTTTCAACCGAAGCACTTTTAGTTTCCGAATCATCATTCTTTTTGCCGGTTATATCAATTGGCAAGGCTTCTTTTTTTGAGCCAATTCCCTATCAATTCTCTCTTGGCGAAGTACCTGCACCCTATCATGCAAAACTTTAACTCCCCTCTCAATTCCAGCCTGCTCTAGATTAGTTTGCCTCCCAATGCTTTTAGAATCTTTCGGTAATGAAGTGTTAGTGTTGCCAAAATTTTGCAATTGTGTAGGGTGTGTATAATATGCTGCGGTACTAGGTGGAGGTGTATGCACTGCTGTATAACCATATGCTCTTTCGCCAATTCTATCAATGCATGTAGTTTCATCTTCTTGCAAAACTCTAGCCTTTATTGCAGCATAATCAGGAAACAACCCCTTTTCATATTGTTCAAGGCAAAGAGCACTAATTTTCTTGTTTTGTGCCAAGCTCTTTTTTAACGCAGCCACAAGCGCTTCTGGAAGGGATTGCTCCACAATACTTTCAGATTCTTTCGGCAATGATTCGTGAGTGTTGCCGAAATTCTCAAATTGCGTAGAGTATGCATTATATGCTACAGTATTTGATGACGGCACATGTGTTTGTGTAAAATTTTCACTTATTCGGCTATGACCATGAAGATGCAAGGCCGAATTATGAACAACTACAGTTGCATACGGTGCTGAAAAATTACTAACATGAGGTGTAGCATATGATGGTTGAGAGTAACTGGCCGAATAGCTAGTAGTAGCATGGCTAATTCTCCCATCTATCGGCAAGGTTGGATTCACATATTGCAAATTAGTTGCCGATGCATAAAAAGGTGAAACACTTTCTTGTATGCTATTGGAAATTTTAAAATAAGGTGTTTCAAATTGATTAACCAAACCCATCATGTTGTTCATTGGCATATGGATTTGTGGGGTTCCGATGCATGAGAGTTTGGATACATATGTTGTACGTTGCTAAAATCATAAGAATTTAAAGCATGAAGATTGTTTTGCATTGGCCCTTGCGCATATTTAGATGCATGATTGATAAAACTAGGGCTAGCCGATACATTATGCTCATTAGGTGATCCATCAACAACATATGGATTATTTGCATCTACAAAGGGGAATTGTGTATTCATATTACCTTTGTAGATTGCAGCAACTTGATGACGATCTCTTCGTAGCAAGAATGGGCTGGAGACCGTTCAAAGCTTCGTCCCCAGCGGAGTCGCCAAAAAGTGTGCTCGCACACGAACACGTCACCGTGTACCCTCGACGCCGAGGGTGATGCACCGCAGCTCACGTCGAAGGAGACCCGGCTGGAAGCGCGGTACACAGGCAATCCGACGGGAGCTTTTGAAGACCCGAAACACCGCACGCCCGGGAGGGACCCCGTCTGGACGCGCGGCGGCTATGGGCTGCCCTAGGTCAAACTGATCGCCCCTATGGCCTTGAGGTTCGCCTCCCTGCAAAGAAGAAGAACAGACGAAGAACGAGGAAGAAGAAGACCTAGGGTTAAGGAGAAAAGATAAAAGATAAAAAGTGGTAGATGAATTGATCGATTGTGTGTTGTTTCAATCGGCCGTCACCCCCAACATATATAAGAGGCGACTGGACTTCCCGTACAAGCAAAGGATATATCTAGGCTTTCCTTACAAGAAAATTACATCAATTCACGTCCAAAACCCTAGTCAAATTCAGACTGGTTTTATCCGAACTTTCCAAAACTGTTCGGTTTAAACTGGTTGTACTTTGAGGGTCCTTTTTGTGGTGACAAACGACCTCGGATGGAAACGTGCCCAAAAGCAATCTTGACCATTTCAACGAGACAAACATCTTTCAGGTTGAACGTTTTTTCATCAGAGGTCATCTCGAGGGTCAAATCGCTCGTGCAAAACAGCTAATTACTCATGCAGCTCATCAGACATACCCTCATATGTGTCTGGTTTCGGGCGTCATATTTTGCTCGCTGGAGGGTCTCGCTGTACGGGCTCTAACTTTTGCATACGACCTTGGATTGAGACGATCTTTATATCAAAATCGATTGTTTCGACGAGACGCACAACTTTCTTGTTGAAACTTTCTCCATTTGAAGCCATATTCATTGGGTTAATGGACATTATTAATCTGGTGTCGACATGAGGATCTCTGAACTTGTCATAACTTTTACATCCAACCTCCGTTTTAGACCATCTTCATATTCATCTTCATCTTCTCGAAAAGAGACATTTCATGATGACTTTCAATAGTAAGTTTGAATTAATCTTGACATAGCTTCAAGCCACTCTTTATAAACGTGCCACTTTTGAGCGTCAACACCGTGCTTCCTAGCAACAAAGTCTCTCTTATCATAACGTTGATTCTTTGATTGTGGGTTATCAAGATCAACAGGAGGTTCAATCTCTACATCATTATCATTACTAGGTTGAGCATCAACATGAACATCATCATTAACATTATCACTAGGTTCATGTTCATTACCAGATTGTGTTTCAGCATCAGAGATAGAAATATCATTGGGATTATCAGGTGTGTCAATAACAGTTTCACTAGAAGCATGCAAAGTCCTATCGTTTTTCTTTTTCTTCCTCTTAGAAGGACTAGGTGCATCTATATTAGTTCTTTGAGAATCTTGCTCAATTCTCTTAGGGTGGCCCTCAGGATACAAAGGATCCTGAGTCATTTTGTCTCCTCTAGTCATAACTCTAACAGCATTTATCATTCTTCTTATTATTTAATTCATTGAGCAAATCATTCTGAGCTTTAAACACTTGTTCTACTTGAGTGGTAACCATAGAAGCATGTTGACTAATAAGTTTAAATTCACCTTTAACATTAGCCATATAATCACTCAAGTGTTCAATCATATAAGCATTATGTTTCAATTTTCTACCAACATAAGCATTGAAATCTTCTTGCTTAACCATAAAGTTATCGAATTCATCCAAACATTGCTAGCAAACTTAGCAAGAGGGATTTCAGCTTTATCATATCTATAGAGAGAATTTACCTTTACTACCTGTGTCGGGTAATCGAGACCATGTGTTTCTTCAACATGCGGCAAATTAAGACCATGTATTTCTTCAATAGGAGGTAAATTCTTAACATCTTTAGCTTTTATACCTTTTTCTTTCATAGATTTATTTGCCTCTTGCATATCTTCATGACTGAGAAATAGAATACCATTTTTCTTCGGAGTTGGCTTAGGAGTTGGTTCAGGAAGGGTCCAATTATTTTCATTGGTCAACATATTATTCAATAGAATTTTAGCTTGATCAACAGTTCTTTCCCTGAAAACACAACCAGCACAACTATCCAGGTAATCTCTGGAAGCATCGGTTAGTCCATTATAAAAGATATCAAGTATTTCATTTTTCTTGAGAGGATGATCAGGCAAAGCATTAAGTAATTGGAGAAGCCTCCCCCAAGCTTGTGGGAGACTCTCTTCTTTAATTTGCACAAAATTATATATTTCCCTTAAAGCAGATTGTTTCTTATGAGCGGGGAAATATTTAGCAGAGAAGTAGTAAATCATATCCTGGGGACTACACACACACAACCAGGATCAAGAGAATTAAACCATATCTTAGCATCACCCTTTAATGAGAATGGAAATAATTTAAGGATATAATAGTAGCGAGTTTTCTCATCATTAGTGAATAGGGTAGCTATATCATTTAATTTAGTAAGATGTGCCACAACAGTTTCAGATTCATAGCCATAGAAAGGATCAGATTCATCCAAAGTAATTAACTCAGGATCAACAGAGAAATCATAATCCTTATCAGTAATAAAGATAGGTGAAGTAGCATAAGCAGGATCATATTTCATTCTAACATTCAGAGATTTTTGTTTAAGCTTAGCTAATAGTTTCTTAAGATCACTTCTATCATTGCAAGCAAGAAAGTCTCTAGTAGTTTCTTCATCCATAACATAACCCTCAGGAACAACAGGAAATTCATATCTAGGGGAGAATCTTCATCATCACTTTCATCAATATTATCAGTTTCAATAATTCCATTCTCTCTAGCCCTAGAAAGTTGTTTATCAAGAAATTCACCAAGTGGCACAGTAGTATCAAGCATAGAAGTAGTTTCATCATAAGTATCATGCATAGCAGAAATGGCATCATCAATAACATGCGACATATCAGAATCAATAGCATGTGTAGGTGTCGCAATTTTACTCATAACAGAAGGTGAATCAAGTGCAGAGCTAGATGGAAGTTCCTTACCTCCCCTCGTAGTTGAGGGATAGATCTTGGTTCTTTGATATTTCAAGCTCTTCATAATAATAAGCAGATATAAATCCCAAGTGACTTAAAGAATAGAGCTATGTGCCCCGACAACGGCGCCAGAAAATGTTCTTGATAACCCACAAGTATAGGGGATCGCAACAGTTTTCGAGGGTAGAGTATTCAACCCAAATTTATTGATTCGACACAAGGGGAGCCAAAGAATATTCTCAAGTATTAGCAGCTGAGTTGTCAATTCAACCACACCTGGAAACTTAATATCCGTAGCAAGGTATTTAGTAGCAAAGTAATATGATAGTAGTGATAACGGTAGCAAAGAGTAACGGTAGCAAAAGTAATATTTTTGGGTTTTGCAGTGATTGTAACAGTAGCAACGGAAAAGTAAATAAGCGAACAACAATACATGAAAAGCTCGTAGGCATTGGATCGGTGATGGAGAATTATGCCAGATGCGATCGATCATGTAACAGTCATAACCTAGGGTGACACAGAACTAGCTCCTGTTCATCAATGTAATGTAGGCATGTATTCCGAATATAGTCATACATGCTTATGGAAAAGAACTTGCATGACATCTTTTGTCCCACCCTCCCGTGGCAGCGGGGTCCTAATGGAAACTAAGGGATATTAAGTCCTCCTTTTAATAGAGTACCAGACCAAAGCATTAACACATAGTGAATACATGAACTCCTCAAACTACGGTCATCACCGGGAGTGATTCCGATTATTGTCACTTCGGGGTTGCCGGATCATAACACACAGTAGGTGACTATAGACTTGCAAGATAGGATCGAGAACTCACATATATTCATGAAAACATAATACGTTCAGATCTGAAATCATGGCACTCGGGCCCTAGTGACAAGCATTAAGCATAGCAAAGTCATAGCAACATCAATCTCAGAACATAGTGGATACTAGGGATCAAACCCTAACAAAATTAACTCAATTACATGATAAATCCCATCCAACCCATCACCGTCCAGCAAGCCTACGATGGAATTACTCATGCACGGCGGTGAGCATCATGAAATTGGTGATGGAGGAAGGTTGATGATGACGATGGCGATGGATTCCCCTCCCCGGAGCCCCGAATGGACTCCAGATCAGCCCTCCCGAGAGAGTTTAGGGCTTGGCGGCGGCTTTGTATCGTAAAAAGTGATGAATCCTTCTCTTTGGGTTTTTTCTCCCTGAAAGTGAATATATGGAGTCAGGGTTGAGGTCGATGGAGCATCAGGGGGCCCACGAGGCAGGGGGCGCGCCCCCACCCTCGTGGACAGGTGGTGGCCCCCCTGACGTGGATCTTTCTTCCAGTATTTTTTATATATTCCAAAATAATTCTCCATTGATTTTTAGGTCATTCCAAGAACTTTTATTTCTGCACAAAAATAACACCATGGCAATTCTGCTGAAAACAGCGTCAGTCCGGGTTAGTTCCATTCAAATCATGCAAGCTAGAGTCCAAAATAAGGGCAAAAGTGTTTGGAAAAGTAGATACGACGGAGACGTATCAGTAGGGCGCGCGCCCCACCCTTGTGGGCCCCTCGTGACTCCACTGACCTATTTCTTCCGCCTATATATTCTCAAATACCCCAAAACCTTCCAGGGGAGCCACGAAACCACTTTTCCACCGCCGCAACCTTCTGTACCCGTGAGATCCCATCTAGGGGCCTTTTCCGGTGTCTTACCAGAGGGGGATTCGATCACGGAGGGCTTCTACATCAACACCATTGCCTCTCCGATGAAGCGTGAGTAGTTTCCCACTGACCTACGGGTCCATAGCTAGTAGCTAGATGGCTTCTTCTCTCTCTTTGATTCTCAATACCATGTTCTCCTCGATGTTCTTGGAGATCTATTCGATGTAATACTTTTTTGCGCTGTGTTTGCCGAGATCCGATGAATTTCGGATTTATGATCAGCTTATCTATGAATATTATTTCAATCTCCTATGAATTCTTATATGCATGATTTGATATCTTTGCAAGTATCTTCAAACTATCGATTTGGTTTGGCCAACTGGATTGGTTTTTCTTACAATGGGAGAAGTGCTTAGCTTTGGGTTCAATCTTGCGGTGCTCAATCCTAGTGACAGAAGGGGAACCGACGCGTATTGTACTGTTGCCATCGAGGATAACAAGATCGGGTTTTCATCGTATTGCTTGAGTTTATCCTGCTACATCATGTCATCTTACTTAATGTGTTACTCTGTTCTTCTTGAACTTAATACTCTAGATGCAGACAGGAGTCGGTCGATGTGTGGGGTAATAGTAGTAGACGCAGAATCATTTCGGTCTACTTGACAGGGACGTGATGCCTATATTCATGATCATTGCCTTAGATATCATCATAACTTTGCGCTTTTCTATCAATTGCTCGTCAGTAATTTGTTCACCCACCATAATATTTTCTATCTTGAGAGAAGCCTCTAGTGAAACCTATGGCCCCCGGGTCTATTTTCCATCATATAATCTTCTATTTTCCATCATATAAGTTTCCAATATACAATTTTAGTTTCCTATTTACTTTATTTGCAATCTTTTACTTTCCGATCTATAAACCAAAAATAACCGTGGACATCCTGATCAACACCATGGTTGGGGTTGTGAACACCGACATCGACGCAATGGATTGATACGTCTCCAATGTATATATAATTTTTGATTGTTCCATGCTATTATATTATCTATCTTGGATGTTTTATATGCATTTATATGATATTTTATATGATTTTTGGGACTAACCTACTAACCTAGAGCCCAATGCCAGTTTCTGTTTTTTCCTTGTTTTTGAGTTTCGCAGAAAAGGAATATCAAACAGAGTCCAAATGAGCTAAAAATTTACGATGATTTTTTATGGACCAGAAGAAGCTCCCAAAGCAAAAGAGTTGGGCCAGAAGAACCACGAGGCCTCCACAAGGGTGGAGGGCGCGCCCTCCGTCCTTGTGGTTGCCTCGTGGACCCCCTGACTTGTTCTCGATGCCAAAAATTCCTATAAATATAGAAACCCCCAGAAATAAGCCTAGATCAGGAGTTCCGCCGCCTTAAGCTTTTGTAGCCACCAAAAACCAATCAAGGCCTTATTCTGGCACCCTGCCGGAGGGGGAAATCATCACCGGTGGCCATCTTCATCATCCCGGCACTCTCCATGACGAGGAGGGAGTAATTCACGCTCGGGGCTGATGGTTTGTACCAGTAGCTATGTGTTTGATCTCTCTCTCTCTCTCTCTCTCTCTCTCTCTCTCTCTCTCGTGTTCTTGATTTGGCGCGATCTTGATGTACCGCGAGCTTTGCTATTATAGTTGGATCTTATGATGTTTCTCCCCCTCTACCTTATTGTAATGGATTGAGTTTTCCCTTTTAAGTTATCTTATCGGATTGAGTGTTTAAGGATTTGAGAACGCTTGATGTATGTCTTGCATGTGCTTACCTATGGTCACAATGGGATATTCACGTGATCTACTTGATGTATGTTTTGGTGATCAACTTGCGGGTTCTGTGACCTTGAACATATGTATAGGGGTTGGTACACGTTTTCGTCTTGACTCTCTGGTAGAAACTTTGGGGCACTCTTTGAAGTTCTTTGTGTTGGTTTGAATAGATGAATCTGAGATTGTGTGATGCATATCGTATAATCAAACCCGCGGATACTTGTGGTGACATTAGAGTATCTAGGTGACATTAGGGTTTTGGTTGATGTGTGTCTTAAGATGTTATTTTAGTACGAACTCTAGGGCTGTTTGTGAAACTTATAGGAATAGCCCAATAGATCGATCAGAAAGAATAACTTTGAGGTGGTTTCATACCCTACAATAATCTCTTCGTTTATTCTCCGCTATTAGTGACTTTGGAGGGACTCTTTGTTGCACGTTGAGGGATTGTTATATGATCTAATTATGTTATCATTGTTGAGAGAACTTGCACTAGTGAAAGTATGAACCCTAGGCCTTGTTTCTAAGCATTGAATACCGTTTTTGCTTACTTTTGTTATGAGTTACCTTGCTGTTTTTATATTTTCATATTACAAAAACCTATATCAACCATCCATATTGCACTTGTATCACCATCTCTTCGCCGAACTAGTGCACCATATACAATTTTCCATTTTATTGGGTGTGTTGGGGACACAAGAGACTCTTTGTTATTTGGTTGCAGGGTTGTTTGAGAGAGACCATCTTCATCCTACGCCTCCCACAGATTAATAAACCTTAGGTCATCCACCTGAGGGAAATTTGCTACTGTCCTACAAAACTCTGCGCTTGGAGGCCCAACACGAGTCTACAAGAAGGTTGCATAGTAGACATCATGGATCTGTTGGAGGCCTTCCTCAATCGGTGGATCCAACTATTGCAGGCTAGGGCGCACCCCATGTGGTTGTACGAGGGTCCAAATGACCCCACTCGGGTGCACCCTAAGGAGCTCGCCGTGAAGGATGTGGGCACCAAGATCAGGGCCATCACTTTCGCCCAAGACAACCCATGAGGGGGGCAGGAGGGTGCCCCCTTATGAGAAGGACACACCGTCGATTGAGGTAACCTTTCTTTTGATCAGTCGGATCATCCGTATGTTATTCTCTCTGCATCTAAATTTCATTTCTGTGGCGTCTTTGTTTCTTCAAAGTTTCTATCAGCTGATCTCTAAAGTGCCAGTGGTCGACCAGTCACCGAAGGATGAGACGAGTGACAGAGAGCACCAGTACTCGGAGGAGGAGGAGGGGGATGATGAGGAGAGCGACGAAGACGAGAGCACCAAGGAGGGGGAGGAGGCCGAGTCCTCACTGTCATCCGAGGGCCCCAAGGATCCCCACACCAAGGAGTAGCATGACCTGAGTGGCAGGGCAGGAGGTGCTCAGTAACCAACTGCTTTAGGTCGCATGACACATAGCTCAAAGCGCGGACGTCCTGAGGCGGAGAGCTCCGCCAAGAAACAACCCAAGCAACCCAAGCAAGTTGCCTCTAAGGCCTTGTTTGTTTCAGCTTCGCTTGGATTTCAATCACATGTGGATTCGCTTCACTAGAGAATTTGATTCTAAGAATCAGCTTCACCACTGAAGTACACTTTGAGGTGCTTCAGGAAATTGCACTAAAAATGGTCCAAAGCCAGATTCAGCTTCACTGGCAAAGCTAATCCCAAATAGTTGTTTGTTTCAGATTCTAGATTCGGCTTCACTGGCAAAGTTGAATCTGCTCCCAGAATCCAAAACAAATAGGTCTTAAGCCTTGCAAAGCCATTGTGCCATAGATCAAGGTGGCAGTGCCGATGGCATCGACGTAAGTGTTATCACCGGATCTCCATTCGTTGATATCTCGACTCGGCTGGCGGCCGAGTGATATTATGTTTTGCAACAACAAGACATTGACGACATCATTGGATCCGAATGCCCCCAGACAGGGTCAAGTCGAGGGCGATGCGGTGGACGTTGCCACCCCCAAAGGTACATACACGCCGATTGATCCGGACTTCTAGATCTCCATCCAATTGACTTTGTATTGATACCTTAATTCCCATGTTCATGCAACGCTGACAGATCATCCACCTGGACAACGACGATAATGTCGACCTGCCTAACCTGGAGGCCCAGAAGGGAGGAGCAACCAATGACGGCGTGGTTATGCAGGAGGCCTCTCCCCACCGAGTGGAATGTGTTTCACCCACAAAGGCCACCATGAAGCCCACCGGACCAAGCCGTCTAGCCCAAAGCAGCCATGTGCCCACGATGGCCACAACTCTGACACTAAGGCATGCGCCCGCACAGCCGTCGACCTCTATCACTACCTTCCCCCTATACAGGGTCTCGGAAGACCAAGTGGCGGCGAGGAAGGAGGCTCTCATCCAGGTGTAGTTGATGAATGAGTGGCTGAAGGATGCGTACGACGCCAGGGTGGCGCTGGAAACTAACATCTTCAAGGAAATATGCCCTAGAGGCAATAATAAAGTTATTATTTATTTCGTTATTTCATGATAAATGTTTATTATTCATGCTATAATTGTATTAACCCGAAACATAATACATGTGTGAATACATAGACAAACATAGTGTCACTAGTATGCCTCTACTTGACTAGTTCGTTAGTCAAAGATGGTTATGTTTCCTAACCATAGACATGAGTTGTCATTTGATAAGTGGGATCACATCATTAGGAGAATGATGTGATTGACTTGACCCATTCCGTTAGCTTAGCACTTGATCGTTTTAGTTTACTGCTATTGCTTTCTTCATGACTTATACATGTTCCTATGACTATGAGATTATGCAACTCCCGATTACCAGAGGAACACTTTGTGTGCTACCAAATGTCACAACGTCTGGGTGATTATAAAGGTGCTCTACAGGTGTCTCCGATGGTACTTGTTGAGTTGGCATAGATCGAGACTAGGATTTGTCACTCCGATTGTCGGAGAGGTATCTCTGGGCCCTCTCGGTAATGCACATCACTATAAGCCTTGCAAGCAATGCAACTGATGAGTTAGTTGCGGGATGATGCATTACGAAACGAGTAAAGAGACTTGCCGGTAACGATATTGAGCTAGGTATTGACATACCGACGATCGAATCTCGGGCAAGTAACATACCGATGACAAAGGGAACAACATATGTTGTTATGCGGTTTGACCAATAAAGATCTTCGTAGAATATGTAGGAACCAATATGAGCATCCACGTTCCGCTGTTGGTTATTGACCGGAGACGAGTCTCGGTCATGTCTACATAGTTCTCGAACCCGTAGGGTCCGCATGCTTAAAGTTCGGTGACGGTCGATATTATGAGTTTATGTGTTTTGATGTACCAAAGGTAGTTCGGAGTCCCGAATGTGATCACGGACATGACGAGGAGTCTCGAAATGGTCGAGACGTAAAGATTGATATATTGGACGGCTATATTCGAACACTGGACGTGTTCCGGATGATTTCAGAGAAAACCGGAGTGCCGGAGGGGTCACCAGAACCCTCCGGGGAAGTATTGGGCCTTAGTGGGCGTGAGGGGAGAGAGAGGGTTGAAGCCCAGGAGGTGGTGCGCCTCCTCTCATTGGGAGTCCGAATTGTACTAGGGGAGGGGGCGCGGCCCCTCTTTCCCTCTCCCTCTCCCTCTCTTTCCTTCCCCCTTCCCTCTTCCTAGTTGGATTAGGAAAGGATGAATCCTCTTCCTAGTAGGAAGAGCATTCCTCCTCTCCTTGGGGCGCACCAAGGCTGGCCGGCCTCCCCCCTTGCTCCTTCATATACGGGGGCAGGGGGCACCCAAAGACACACACGTTGATTGTTCCAAGCTTTGTGCGGTGCCCCCCCTCCACCATAATCCACCTCGATCATATCATAGCGGTGCTTAGGCAAAGCCCTACGTCGGTAGCAACATCATCACCGTCATCACGCTGTCGTGCTGACAGAACTCTCCCGTGAAGCTCTGTTGGATCGGAGTTCGTGGGACGTCATCGAGATGAACGTGTGCTGAACTCGGAGGTGTCGTACGTTCGGTACTTGGATCGGTCGGATCGTGAAGACGTACGACTACATCAACCACGTTCTCATAAAGCTTCTGCTTACAGTCTACGAGGGTACATGGACAATACTCTCCCCTCTCGTTGCTATGCATCACCATGATCTTGAGTGTGCGTAGGAAATTATTTGAATTTCCTGCGTTCCCCAACAGTGGCATCTGAGCCAGGTTTATGCGTAGATGTTATATGCACAAGTAGAACACAAGTGAGTTGTGGGCGATACAAGTCATACTGCTTACCAGCATGTCATACTTTGGTTCGGCGGTATTGTTGGATGAAGTGGCCCGGACCGACATTACGCGTATGCTTACGCGAGACTGGTTCTACCGACGTGCTTTGCACACAAGTGGCTGGCGGGTGTCAGTTTCTCCAACTTTAGTTGAACCGAGTGTGACTACGCCCGGTCCTTGTTGAAGGTTAAAACAACACTAACTTGACGAAATATTGTTGTGGTTTTGATGCGTAGGTAAGAACTGTTCTTGCCCAGCCCGTAGCAGCCATGTAAAACTTGCAACAACAAAGTAAAGGACGTCTAACTTGTTTTTGTAGGGCATGTTGTGATGTGATATGGTCAAGGCATGATGCTATATTTTATTGTATGAGATGATCATGTTTTGTAACGGAGTTATCGGCAACTAGAAGGAGCCATATGGTTGTCGCTTTATTGTATGCAATGCAATCGCCCTGTAATTGCTTTACTTTATCACTAAATAGTAGTGATAGTCGTAGAAGCAGTATTTGGCGAGACGACAACGATGCTACGATGGAGATCAAGGTGTCGTGCCGGTGACAATGGTGATCATGACGGTGCTTTGGAGATGGAGATCAAAGGCACAAGATGATGATGGCCATATCATATCACTTATATTGATTGTATGTGATGTTTATCCTTTATGCATCTTATTCTGCTTGATTGATGGTAGCATTATAAGATGACCTCTCACTAAATTTCAAGGTACAAGTGTTCTCCCTGAGTATGCACTATTGTCAAATTCGTCATGCCGAGACACCACGTGATGATCGGGTGTGATAAGCTCTACGTTCACATACAACGGGTGCAAGCCAGTTTTGCACACGCAGAAATACTCGGGTTAAACTTGATGAGCCTAGCATATACAGATATGGCCTCGGAACATAGAGACTGAAAGGTCGAGCATGAATCATATAGTAGATATGATCAAGATAGTGATGTTCACCATTGAAAACTACTCCATTTCACGTGATGATCGGTCATGGTTTAGTTGATTTGGATCACATGATCACTTAGATGATTAGAGACACGTCTATCTAAGTGGGAGTTCTTAAATATGATTAATTGAACTTTAATTTATCATGAACTTAGTACCTGATAGTATTTTGCTTGTCTATGTTGTTGTAGATAGATGGCCCGTGCTGTTGTTCCGTTGAATTTTAATGCGTTCCTTAAGAAAGCAAAGTTGAAAGATGATGGTAGCAATTACATGGACTGGGTCCGTAACTTGAGGATTATCCTCATTGCTGCACAGAATAATTACGTCCTGGAAGCACCGCTAGGTGCCAACCCCGCTGCGGGAGCAACGCCAGATGTTATGAACGTCTGGCAGAGCAAAGCTGATGACTACTCGATAGTTCAGTGTGCCATGCTTTATGGCTTAGAACCGGGAATTCAACGACGTTTTGAACATCATGGAGCATATGAGATTTTCCAGGAGTTGAAGTTAATATTTCAAGCAAATGCCCGGATTGAGAGATATGAAGTCTCCAATAAGTTCTACAGCTGCAAGATGGAGGAGAATAGTTCTGCCAGTGAACATATACTCAGAATGTCTGGGTACCATAACCACTTGACTCAACTGGGAGTTAATCTTCCTGTTGATAGTGTCATTGACAGAGTTCTTCAATCACTGCCACCAAGCTACAAGAGCTTCGTGATGACCTATAATATGCAAGGGATGGATAAGACGATTCCCGAGCTCTTTGCAATGCTAAAAGTTGTGGAGGTAGAAATCAAGAAGGAGCATCAAGTGTTGATGGTCAACATGACCACCAGTTTCAAGAAAAAGGGTAAAGGGAAGAAGAAAGGGAACTTCAAGAAGAACGGCAAACAAGTTGCTGCTCAAGAGAAGAAACCCAAGTCTGGACCTAAGCCTGAGACTGAGTGCTTCTACTGCAAAGGGACTGGTCACTGGAAGCGGAACTGCCCCAAGTATTTGGCGGATAAGAAGGATGGCAAGGTGAACAAAGGTATATGTGATATACATGTTATTGATGTGTACTTTACTAAAGCTCGCAGTAGCACCTGGGTATTTGATACTGGTTCTGTTGCTAATATTTGCAACTTGAAACAGGGACTACGGATTAAGCGAAGATTGGCTAAGGACGAGGTGACAATGCGCGTGGGAAATGGTTCCAAAGTTGATGTGATCGCCGTCGGCACGCTACCTCTACATCAATCTTTGGGATTAGTTTTAGACCTGAATAATTGTTATTTCGTGCAAGCGTTGAGCATGAACATTATATCTGGATCTTGTTTGATGCGAGACGGTTATTCATTTAAATCAGAGAATAATGGTTGTTCTATTTATATGAGTATTATCTTTTATGGTCATGCACCCTTGAAGAGTGGTCAATTTTTAATGAATCTCGATAGTAGTGATACACATATTCAGAATGTTGAAGCCAAAAGATGCAGAGTTGATAATGATAGTGCAACTTATTTGTGGCACTACCATTTAGGTCATATTGGTGTAAAGCGCATGAAGAAACTCCATGTTGATGGGCTTTTGGAATCACTTGATTATGAATCACTTGATGCTTGCGAACCATGCCTCATGGGCAAGATGACTAAAACGCCGTTCTCCGGAACTATGGAGCGAGCAACAGATTTGTTGGAAATCATACATACTGATGTATGTGGTCCGATGAATGTTGAGGCTCACGGCGGGTATCGTTATTTTCTCACCTTCACAGATGATTTGAGCAGATATGGGTATATCTACTTGATGCAACATAAGTCTGAAACATTTGAAAAGTTCAAAGAATTTCAGAGTGAAGTGGAAAATCATCGTAACAAGAAAATAAAGTTTCTACGATCTGATCGTGGAGGAGAATATTTGATTTACGAGTTTGGTCTTCATTTGAAACAATGTGGAATAGTTTCGCAACTCACGCCACCCGGAACACCACAATGTAATGGTGTGTCCGAACGTCGTAATCGTACTTTACTAGATATGGAGCGATCTATGATGTCTCTTACTGATTTACCGCTATCGTTTTGGGGTTATGCTTTAGAGACAGCTGCATTCACGTTAAATAGGGCACCATCTAAATCCTTGAGACGATGCCTTATGAACTGTGGTTTGGCAAGAAACCAAAGTTGTCATTTCTTGAAGTTTGGGGTTGTGATGCTTATGTGAAAAAGCTTCAACCTGATAAGCTTGAACCCAAATCGGAGAAATGTGTCTTCGTAGGATACCCAAAGGGGACTGTTGGCTACACCTTCTATCACAGATCCGAAGGCAAGACATTTGTTGCTAAGAATGGATCCTTTCTAGAGAGGGAGTTTCTCTCGAAAGAAGTGAGTGGGAGGAAAGTAGAACTTAATGAGGTAAATGTACCTGCTCCCTTATTGGAAAGTAGTCCATCACAGAAACCGGTTCCTCTGACACCTACACCAATTAGTGAGGAAGCCAATGATGATGATCATGAAACTTTAGATCAAGTTACTACCGAACCTCGTAGGTCAACCAGAGTAAGATCCGCACCAGAGTGGTATGGTAATCCTATTCTGGAGGTCATGTTACTTGACCATGACGAACCTACGAACTATGAAGAAGCGATGATGAGCCCAGATTTCACAAAATGGCTTGAGGCCATGAAATCTAAGATGGGATCCATGTATGAGAACAAAGTGTGGACTTTGGTTGACTTGCCTGATGATCGGCAAGCAATCGAGAATAAATGGATCTTCAAGAAGAAGACTGACATTGACGGTAATGTTACTGTCTACAAAGCTCGACTTGTTGCGAAAGGTTTTCGACAAGTTCAAGGAGTTGACTACGATGAGACCTTCTCACCCGTAGCGATGCTTAAGTCCGTCCGAATCATGTTAGCAATTGCCACATTTTATGATTATGAAATTTGGCAAATGGATGTAAAGACTGCATTCCTGAAAGGATTTCTGGAAGAAGAATTGTATATGATGCAACCTAAAGGTTTTATCGATCCAAAGGGTGCTAACAAAGTGTGCAAGCTCCAGCGATCAATTTATGGACTGGTGCAAGCCTCTCGGAGTTGGAATAAACATTTTGATAGTGTGATCAAAGCATATGGTTTTATACAAACTTTTGGAGAAGCTTGTATTTACAAAAAAGTGAGTGGGAGCTGTGTAGCATTTCTAATATTATATGTGGATGACATATTGTTGATTGGAAATGATATAGAATTTCTAGATAGCATAAAAGGATAATTGAATAAGAGTTTTTCAATGAAAGACCTTGGTGAAGCTGCTTATATATTGGGCATCAAGATCTACAGAGATAGATCAAGATGCTTAATTGGACTTTCACAAAGCACATACCTTGATAATGTTTTGAAGAAGTTAAAAATGGATCGAGCTAAGAAAGGGTTCTTGCCTGTGTTACAAGGTGTGAAGTTGAGTAAGACTCAATGCCCGACCATGATACATCAATTTTGCATCATGCTTTTATATCAATATTTATTGCATTATGGACTGTTATTTCACTTTATGTCACAATACTTATGGCTATTCTCTCTTATTTTACAAGGTTTACATAAGGAGGGAGAATGCCGGCAGCTGGAATTCTGGGCTGGAAAAGGAGCAAATATTAGAGACCTATTCTGCGCAACTCCAAAAGTCCTAAAACTCCACGAAACATCTTAAAATAAATAAAGAAAAATCCTCGCCAAAGATGAAGGCCAAGGGGCCCACACCCTGCTCACGAAGGTGGGGGGACACCCCCCCCTAGGGCACGCCCCGCTACCTCGTGGGCCCCCTGGTGGCTCTCCGACGTCCATCTTCTCCTATATGAAGTCTTTCGATGAGAAAAAAATAAGAAGGAACTTTTCAGGATGAGACTCCGCCGCCATGAGGCGGAACTTTGGTGGAACCAATCTAGAGCTCCGGCAGAGCTGTTCTGCTGGGGATACTTCCCTCCGGGAGGGGGAAATCATCACCATCGTCATCACCAATGCTCCTCTCATCGGGAGAGGGCAATCTCCATCGACATCTTCACCAGCACCATCTCATCTCCAAACCCTAGTTCATCTCTTGTATTCAATTCTTGTCTCAAAGTCCGGGATTGGTGCTAGTAAGTTGCTAGTAGTGTTGATTACTCCTTGTAGTTGATGCTAATTGGTTTATTTGGTGGAAGATCATATGTTCAGATCCTATATGCATATTATTACCCCTCTGATTATGAACATGAATATGCTTTGTGAGTAATTACATTTGTTCCTGAGGACAAGGGAGAAGTCTTGCTATTAGTAGTCATGTGAATTTGGTATTCGTTTGATATTTTGATAAGATGTATGTTGTCTAGCCTCTAGTGGTGTTATGTGAACGTCGACTACATAACACTTCACCATTATTTGGGCCTAGAGGAAGGCATTGGGAAGTAATAAGTGGATGATGGGTTGCTAGAGTGACAGAAGCTTAAACCCTAGTTTATGCGTTGCTTCATAAGGGACTGATCTGGATCCACATGTTTCATGCTATTGTTAGGTTTAGCTTAATACTTTTGTTGTAGTTGCGGATGCTTGCAATAGAGGTTAATCATAAGTGGGATGCTTGTTCAAGTAAGAACAGCACCCAAGCACTGGTCCACCCACATATCAAATTATCAAAGTATCGAACGCGAATCATATGAATGTGATGAAAACTAGCTTGACGATATTCCCATGTGTCCTCAGGAGTGCTTTTCCTATTATAATAGTTTGTTCCGGCTTGTCCTTTGCTACAAAAAGGATTGGGCCATCTTGCTGCACTTTATTTACTTTTGTTACTCATTGCTCGTTACAATTTATCCTATCACAAAACTATCTGTTACCACTTATTTCAGTACTTGCAGAGAATACCTTGCTGAAAACCGCTTATCATTTCCTTCTGCTCCTCATTGGGTTCGACACTCTTAATTATCGAAAGGACTACGATCGATCCCCTATACTTGTGGGCCATCAAGACTCTTTTCTGGCACCGTTGCCGGGGAGTGTAGCGCCTTTGGTAGGTGGAATTTGGTAAGGAAAAATTTATATAGTGTGCTGAAATTTACTGTCACTTGTTACTATGTAAAGTAATTCTCTGAGGGGCTTGTTCGGGGTATCTTCACCCCGTCTAGTAGAGCAAAGAGTTGCTCCTCAACCTACTGAACCTATTGAAAATGAAACTCCTTTTGAATTTCCTTCGGGTATGATGGAAAAACTGCTAGCTAACCCTTTTACAGGAGATGGAACAAAGCATCCTGATGAGCACTTAATATATGTGGATTATTTAAGCTTGCAGGTATACCCAATGATGTTTCTAAGAAGAAGGTCTTCCCTTTATCTTTGAAGGGAGACGCATTGATATGGTATAGGCTATGTGATGATATGAGATCATGGGAATATAAATGATTGAAGCTGGAATTTCATCAAAAGTATTACCCTATGCATCTTGTTCACCGTGATCGCAATTATATATATAATTTCTGGCCTCGCGAAGGAGAAAGCATCGCTCAAGCTTGGGGAAGGCTTAAATCAATGTTATATTCATGCCCCAATCATGAGCTCTCAAGAGAAATGATTATTCAAAATTTATATGCTCGGCTTTCTGAAAACAATCGCACCATGCTCGATACTTCTTGTGCTGGCTCTTTTATGATGAAGACTATTGAATTCAGATGGAATTTATTGGATAGAATTAAACGCAGCTCTGAAGATTGGGACCTCGACGAAGGTAAGGAGTCAGGTATGACACCTAAGTTTGATTGTGTTAAATCTTTTATGGACACCGATATTTTCCGTAAGTTTAGCACTAAATATGGACTTGACTCTGAGATAGTAGCTTCTTTCTGTGAATCTTTTGCTACTTATGTTGATCTCCCTAAGGAGAAGTGGTTTAAATATCATCCTCCCATAGAAGTAAAAGTAGCTGCACCTATTAAAGTTGAAGAAAAGACTGTCACTTATAATGATCCTATTGTTCCTACTTCTTATGTTGAGAAACCACCTTTCCCTGTTAGAATAAAGGATCATGCTAAAGCTTCAACTGTTGTTCGTAAAAGCAATATTAGAACTTATACACCTCCTAGGCAAGTTAAAGTAGAACCTAATATTGCTATTGTTAAAGATCTCTTGTCTGATAATATAGATGGGCATGTTATTTAGTTCGAAGATGAAACTGCTAGAATTGCTAAACCTTGTGATAAAGATAAACATAGACCTGTGGTAGGCGTGCCTGTTATTTCTGTTGATATAGGAGATCATTGTTATCATGGCTTATATGATATGGGTGCTAGTGCTAGTGCAATACCTATTGACTTATACAAAGAAATTATGCATGACATTGCACCTGTTGAGTTAGAAGAAATTAATGTTACTATTAAACTTGCTAATAGAGATACTATTTCACCAATGGGAATTGTTAGAGATGTTGAAGTCTTGTGTGGGAAAACTAAATATCCTGCTAATTTTCTTGTTCTTGGTTCCCCACAAGATAGTTTTTGTCCCATTATATTTGGTAGACCCTTCTTAAATACTGCCAATGCTACCATAGACTGCACAAAGAATGTTGTTACTGTTGGCTTGGATGATATGGTTCATGAGTTTAATTTCTCTAAATTTAGTAAACAACATCATGAGGAAGAATTACCTAGTAAGGATGAGATTATTGGTCTTGCTTCTATTGTCGTACCTCCTAGTGATCCTTTAGAACACTATTTGCTAGACCATGAAAATGATATATTCATGAATGAAAGAAGGGAAATAGATGAAGTATTCTTTAAACAGGAACCTATTCTGCAACACAATTTGCCTGTTGAAATTTTAGGGGATCCTCCTCCACCCAGGGGTGATCCCGTGTTTGAGCTTAAACCTTTGCCTGATAATCTTAAATATGCTTATCTTGATGAAAAGAAGATATATCCTGTTATTATTAGTGCTAACCTTTCAGAGCATGAAGAAGAAAGATTATTGAAAACTCTGAAGAAGCATCATGCTGCTATTGGATATACTCTTGATGATCTTAAGGGCATAAGTCCCACTCTATGTCAACATAAAATAAATTTGGAAGCAGATGCCAAACCAGTTCGTGATCCTCAACGACGTCTGAATCCTAAAATGAAAGAAATGGTAAGAAAAGAAATACTAAAACTTCTGGAGGCAGGTATAATCTATCCCGTTGCTGATAGTGAGTGGGTAAGTCCTGTCCATTGTGTCCCTAAGAAGGGAGGTATTACTGTTGTTCCTAATGATAAAGATGAATTGATTCCACAAAGAATTATCACAGGTTATAGGATGGTAATTGATTTCCGCAAATTAAATAATGCTACTAAGAAAGATCATTACCCCTTACCTTTTATTGATCAAATGCTAGAAAGATTATGCAAACATACACACTATTGCTTTCTAGATGGTTATTCTGGTTTCTCTCAAATACCTGTGTCGGCTAGAGATCAATCAAAGACTACTTTTACATGCCCTTTTGGTACTTTTGCTAATAGACGTATGCCTTTTGGTTTATGTAATGCACCTGCTACCTTTCAAAGATGCATGATGGACATATTCTCTGGCTTTTGTGAAAAGATTTGTGAGGTTTTCATGGACGACTTTTCCGTCTATGGTTCCTCTTTTGATGATTGCTTGAGCAATCTTGATCGAGTTTTGCAGAGATGTGAAGAAACTAATCTTGTCTTGAATTGGGAAAAGTTCCACTTTATGGTTAATGAAGGTATTGTCTTGGGGCATAAAGTTTCTGAAAGAGGTATTGAAGTTGATAAAGCCAAGGTTGATGCTATTGAAAAGATGCCATGTCCCAAGGACATCAAAGGTATAAGAAGTTTCCTTGGTCACGCCGGATTTTACAGGAGGTTCATTAAGGACTTCTCAAAAATTTACCGGCCTCTGACTAATTTACTGCAAAAAGATATACCATTTGTCTTTGATGATGATTGTGTAGAAGCATTTGAAATACTTAAGAAAGAATTAGCCTATGCACCTGTTGTTCAGCCACCTGATTGGAATTTACCCTTTGAAATTATGTGTGATGCTAGTGATTATGCTATAGGTGTTGTTCTAGGGCAAAGAGTTGATAAGAAATTAAATGTTATTCATTATGCTAGTAAGACTCTAGACAATGCTCAAAGAAATTATGCTACTACTGAAAAAGAGCTTTTAGCAGTTGTATTTGCTTGTGATAAGTTCAGATCTTATATTGTTGATTCTAAAGTAACTATTCAAACTGATCATGCTGCTATTAAATACCTTATGGAAAAGAAAGATGCTAAACCTAGACTTATTAGATGGGTTCTCTTGCTACAAGAATTTGATTTGCATATTGTTGATAGAAAGGGAGCTGAGAACCTCGTTGCAGACAACTTGTCTAGGTTAGAAAATATTCTTGATGACCCACTACCTATTAATGATAGCTTTCCTGATGAACAATTAAATGTTATAAGTCTTCTCGTAGTACTCCATGGTATGCTGATTATGCTAATTATATTGTTGCTAAGTTTATACCACCTAGCTTCACATACCAGCAAAAGAAAAAGGTTTTCTATGATTTAAGACATTACTTTTGGGATGACCCACATCTTTATAAAGAAGGAGTAGATGGTGTTATTAGACGTTGTGTACCTGAGCATGAACAGGAACAGATCCTACGCAAGTGTCATTCCAAGGCTTATGGAGGACACCACGCTGGAGATAGAACTGCACATAAGGTATTGCAATCTGGTTTTTATTGGCCTACTCTCTTCAAGGATGCCCATAAGTTTGTCTTGTCTTGTGATGAATGTCAAAGAATTGGTAATATTAGTAGACGTCAAGAAATGCCTATGAATTATTCTCTTATTATTGAACCGTTTGATGTTTGGGGCTTTGATTATATGGGACCTTTTCCTGCCTCAAATGGATACACACATATTTAAGTTGCTGTTGATTATGTTACTAAGTGGGTAGAAGCTATTCCAACTAGTAGTGCTGATCATAACACTTCTATTAAAATGCTTAAGGAAGTTATTTTCCCGAGGTTTGGAGTCCCTAGATATTTAATGACTGATGGTGGTTCACACTTTATTCATGATGCTTTCCGTAAAATGCTTGCTAAATATGATGTTAATCATAGAATTGCATCTCCTTATCACCCTCAATCTAGTGGTCAAGTAGAGTTGAGCAATAGAGAGCTCAAATTAATTTGGCAAAAGACTGTTAATAGGTCTAAAAAGAATTGGTCTAAGAAACTTAATGATGCATTATGGGCTTATAGAACTGCATACAAAAATCCTATGGGTATGTCTCCATATAAAATGGTTTATGGAAAAGCATGTCACTTACCTCTCGAACTAGAACATAAGGCATATTGGGCTATTAAAGAGCTTAACTATGATTTTAAACTTGCCGGTGAGAAGAGGTTATTTGATATTAGCTCACTTGATGAATGGAGAACCCAAGATTATGAAAATGCCAAGTTGTTTAAAGAAAAAGTTAAAAGATGGCATGACAAAAGGATACAAAAGCGTGAGTTTAATGTAGGTGATTATGTATTGCTATACAACTCTCGTTTAAGATTTTTTGCAGGAAAACTTCTCTCTAAATGGGAAGGCCCCTATGTTATCGAAGAGGTCTATCGTTCCGGTGCCATAAAAATCAACAACTTCAAGGGCACAAATCCGAAGGTGGTAAATGGTCAAAGAATCAAACATTATATCTCACGTAATCCCATAAATGTTGAAACCAATATTATTGAAACCGTAACCCCGGAGGAATACATAAGGGACACTTTCCGGAACGTTTCAGACTCCGAAAAGGAATAGGTATGTGGTACGGTAAGTAAACCAACTCCAAAACAATTTTTAAGGCAATATTTCTCCGTTTTGGAATATTTAGAAAAATAGAAAAATAACTAGCAGTCCAGGAAGGACACGAGGGCCCCACAAGGGTGGTGGGCACGCCCTACCCCTCTGGGCGCGCCCCCTACCTCGTGAGCACCTCATGTGCCTTCCGGACTCCGTTTTCTTGCACGATACGTATTTTGGTTGGTAAAAATTCATTATATAACCTCCCGAAGGTTTTGACTCCCGTATCACGCAATTATTCTCTGTTCTTGTTTCGAGCTATTTTTCTGACAGATCTAGATTATCATGACGTCCCCAAGTGCTTCCAAGGACAAGTTCTTCGAGAAGGTCATCAACCCTTACCTCGCGGAGGTGCTGCGACACCCTCAAACCATTGAGATGCGTGATGGGTTGTTGCACATCCGTGATGTTGAGGGACCAAAGGGAACCCGAAGCATGGAGACGAGGCTCGAAGCAATGGAGCAACAAGTTTTCAAGTGCCAGGGGATGGTGGAGCGTGGAATCAACGCTAGCCACACGATGCTCGCGGAGTTCACTAACAACTACAAGCCGGATGCCAAGAACACTGAAGAGGCCATCTTCAAGCTATATGAGAAGATCGAGCACCTCCAAGCCCAAATCTATGACCTGCAAAACCAAAATTGTGAGTATGAATATAGATTCAAAAGAATGTGTTTGGCTGCAGATTCGAGGATTCCGGAGACTCGATCATCCTTCTATGATGGTGAACCTATGCCTTGGAAGATGGATGACAAGCCCGCATCATCAACAACACCTCCACCTTCACCGACAAAGGAGATATAATCACATGGGTATGGGCACTCCCCTTGGCAACTGCCAAGCTTGGGGGAGGTGCCCCGGTATCGTATCACAATCACAACTCCTATCTTTACCGTTTTTCTTAGTTCGATCCTATTAGTAGTATCTTGATCTAGTAGAATAAAGTTTATGGCATGATCTAGTTTTGAGTTTGCTTTATGATCTCTCTTTGTAATCGAGTCCGTGAGCTATATATAATAAAGATTAGTGTTGAGTCAAGGGCTTGATTATTTTGCCATGATCTTGGGTGAATAAAATAAAAGAGAAAAAGAACAAAAAGAAACAAAAAGTTCATATTGATCTTACTGAGAGTAATGACTTCACATAGAAAAAGTATGATGATTAAAAGTTGTTGGGAGTTGGCAAACATAGCTTTGGTCATTGTTGCAATTAATAGGAAGTAATAAGGAAAGAGAGGTTTTCACATATAGATATATTATCATTGACATCTTTTATGATTGGGAGCACTCATTAAAATATGACATGCTAAAGAGTTGATGTTGGACAAGGAAGACAACGAATGAGTTATGTCTTTCTTATATCTGACATAAAGTATGTGATGGATCCTCTAACTTGTTGATCTTGCCTTTCCCCCTCATGCTAGCCAAATTCTCGGCACCAAGTAGAAATACTACTTGTGCTTCCAAATACCCTTAAACCAGTTTTGCCATGAGAGTCCACCATATCTACCTATGGATTGAGTAAGATCCTTCAAGTAAGTTGTCATCGATGCAAAGCAATAAAAATTGCTCTAAATATGTGTGATTGATTGATGTGAGAGAAATAAGCTTTATACGATCTTGTGATGTGGAAGTAATAAAAGTGACAGACTGCATAATAAAGGTTCATATCACAAGGGGCGATATAGAGTGACGTTCTTTCGCATTGAGATTTTATGCATCCAACCATAAAAGCGCATGGCAACCTCTGCTTCCCTCTGCGAAGGGCCTATCCTTTATTATTATCTTCTACCTTATGCAAGAGTCATGGTGATCTTCACCTTTTCTTTTTCATTTTATCCTTTGGCAAGCTCAGCATGTTGGAAAGAACATGATATATATATATGATTGGATGTAGGGGAGCATGAACCATTATTGTTGACATTACCCTTGAGGTAAAAGGTTGTGGGGCAAAACTATAAGCCCCCTATCTTTCTCTGTGTCCGATTAAAACTCCGTAACCACAAGTATTGCGTGAGTGTTAGCAATTATGGAGGACTAAATGATAGTTGAGTATGTGGACTTGCTTTTTAGCTCTGACATAGACTCTTTCCGATGTTATGATAAATTGCAATTGTTTCAATGACTGAGATTATAGTTTGTCGGAGCCCAATAAGGTTTATGATTTAAACTTTTGCATTGTGAATAAATCATCACTTGAACATAAGTAATCATATGACAAAAGATGTATATGTTGCTGCTATGAGAATAATCATGACGCCTTCATGTCCGTATTTTATTTTTATCGACGCCTCTACCTCTAAACATGAGGACATATTTATTGTTATCGGCTTTTCGCTTGAGGACAAGCGAGGTCTAAGCTTGGGGGAGTTGATACGTCCATTTTGCATCATGCTTTTATATCAATATTTATTGCATTATGGACTATTATTTCACTTTATGTCACAATACTTATGGCTATTCGCTCTTATTTTACAAGGTTTACATAAGGAGGGAAAATGCCGGCAGCTGGAATTCTGGGCTGGAAAAGGAGCAAATATTATAGACCTATTCTGCGCAACTCCAAAAGTCCTGAAACTCCATGGAACATCTTAAAATAAATAAAGAAAAATCCTCGCCAAAGATGAAGGCCAGGAGGCCCACACCCTGCTCACGAGGGTGGGGGGCGCCCCCCCCCCCCTACGGCGCGCCCCCTACCTCGTGGGCCCCCTGATGGCTCTCCGACGTCCATCTTCTCCTATATGAAGTCTTTCGATGAGAAAAAAATAAGAAGGAACTTTTCGGGACGAGACTCCGTCGCCACGAGGCGGAACCTTGGCGGAACCAATCTAGAGCTCCGGCAGAGCTGTTCTACCGGGGATACTTCCCTCCGGGAGGGGGAAATCATCACCATTGTCATCACCAACGGTCCTCTCATCGGGAGAGGGCAATCTCCATCAACATCTTCACCAGCACCATCTCATCTCCAAACCCTATTTCATCTCTTGTATTCAATTCTTGTCTCAAAGTCCGGGATTGGTGCTAGTAGGTTGCTAGTAGTGTTGATTACTCCTTGTAGTTGATGCTAATTGGTTTATTTGGTGGAAGATCATATGTTCAGATCCTATATGCATATTATTACCCCTCTGATTATGAACATGAATATGCTTTGTGAGTAATTATATTTGTTCCTGAGGGCAAGGGAGAAGTCTTGCTATTAGTAGTCATGTGAATTTGGTATTCATTTGATATTTTGATAAGATGTATGTTGTCTAGCCTCTAGTGGTGTTATGTGAACGTCGACTACATAATACTTCACCATTATTTGGGCCTAGAGGAAGGCATTGGGAAATAATAAGTAGATGATGGGTTGCTAGAGTGACAGAAGGTTAAACCCTAGTTTATGCGTTGCTTCGTAAGGGGCTGATTTGGATCCACATGTTTCATGCTATGGTTAGGTTTACCTTAATACTTTTGTTGTAGTTGCGGATGCTTGCAATAGAGGTTAATCATAAGTGGGATGCTTGTTCAAGTAAGAACAGCACCCAAGCACTGGTCCACCCACATATCAAATCAAAGTATCGAACGCGAATCATATGAACGTGATGAAAACTAGCTTGACGATATTCCCATGTGTCCTCGGGAGCGCTTTTCCTATTATAAGAGTTTGTTCCGGCTTGTCCTTTGCTACAAAAAGGATTGGGCCATCTTGTTGCACTTTATTTACTTTTGTTACTCGTTGCTCGTTACAATTTATCCTATCACAAAACTATATGTTACCACTTATTTCAGTACTTGCAGAGAATACCTTGCTGAAAATCGCTTATCATTTCCTTCTGCTCCTCGTTGGGTTCGGCACTCTTACTTATCGAAAGGACTACGATCGATCCCCTATACTTGTGGGTCAATCGACCACTGCAGAAGATAGAGATAAAATGAAAAGTGTTCCCTATGCTTCAGCCATAGGCTCTATCATGTATGCAATGCTGTGTACCAGACCTGATGTGTGCCTTGCTATTAGTTTAGCAGGGAGGTACCAAAGTAATCTAGGAGTGGATCACTGGACAGCGGTCAAGAACATCCTGAAATACCTGAAAAGGACTAAGGATATGTTTCTCGTTTATGGAGGTGACAAAGAGCTCGTCGTAAATGGTTACGTCGATGCAAGCTTTGACACTGATCCGGACGATTCTAAATCGCAAACCGGATACGTGTTTATATTGAACGGTAGAGCTGTCAGTTGGAGCAGTTCTAAACAAAGCATCATGGCGGGATCTACGTGTGAACCGGAGTACATAGCTTCTTCGGAAGTAGCAAATGAAGGAGTCTGGATGAAGGAGTTCATATCCGATCTAGGTGTCATATCTAGTGCATCGGGTCCAATGAAAATCTTTTGTGACAATACTGGTGCAATTGCCTTGGCAAAGGAATCCAGATTTCACAAGAGAACCAAAAACATCAAGAGACGCTTCAATTCCATACACGATCAAGTCCATGTGGGAGACATAGAGATTTGCAAGATACATACGGATCTGAATGTTGCAGATTTGTTGACTAAGCCTCTCTCACGAGCAAAACATGATTAGCACCAGGGCTCCATGGGTGTTAGAATCATTACTGTGTAATCTAGATTATTGACTCTAGTGCAAGTGGGAGACTAAAGGAAATATGCCCAAGAGGCAATAATAAATTTATTATTTATTTCCTTATTTCATGGTAAATGTTTATTATTCATGCTATAATTGTATTAACCCGAAACATAATACATGTGTGAATACATAGACAAACAGAGTGTCACTAGTATGCCTCTAATTGACTAGCTCGTTAGTCAAAGATGGTTATGTTTCCTAACCATAGACATGAGTTTTCATTTGATAAACGGGATCACATCATTAGGAGAATGATGTGATTGACTTGGCCCATTCCGTTAGCTTAGCACTTGATCGTTTTAGTTTACTCCTATTGCTTTCTTCATGACTTATACATGTTCCTATGACTATGAGATTATGCAACTCCCGATTACCGGAGGAACACTTTGTGTGCTACCAAACGTCACAACATAACTGGGTGATTATAAAGGTGCTCTATAGGTTTCTCCGATGGTACTTGTTGAGTTGGCATAGATTGAGACTAGGATTTGTCACTCCGATTGTCGGAGAGGTATCTCTGGGCCCTCTCGGTAATGCACATCACTATAAGCCTTGCAAGCAATGCAACTAATGAGTTAGTTGCGGGATGATGCATTACAGAACGAGTAAAGAGACTTGCCGGTAACGAGATTGAGCTAGGTATTAAGATACTGACGATCGAATCTCAGGCAAGTAACATACCGATGACAAAGGGAACAATGTATGTTGTTATGCGGTTTGACCGATAAAGATCTTCGTGGAATATGTAGGAACCAATATGAGCATCCAGGTTCCACTATTGGTTATTGACCGGAGAAGAGGCTCGGTCATGTCTACATAGTTCTCGGACCCATAGGGTCCGCACGCTTAAAGTTCGGTGACGGTCGGTATTATGAGTTTATGTGTTTTGATGTACCGAAGGTAGTTCAGAGTCCCGGATGTGATCACGGACATGACGAGGAGTCTCGAAATGGTTGAGACGTAAAGATTGATATATTGGACGGCTATATTCCGACACCGGAAGTGTTCCGGATGATTTTGAAGAAAATCGGAGTGTCGGAGGGGTTACCGGAACCCCCCGGGGAAGTATTGGGCCTTAGTGGGCGTGAGGGGAGAGAGAGGGCTGCAGCCCAGGAGGTGGCGCGCCCCCTCCCATGGGAGTTCGAATTGGACTAGGGGAGGGGGGCGCGGCCCCTCTTTCCCTCTCCCTCTCTTTCCTTCCCCCTTCCCTCTTCCTAGTTGGACTAGGAAAGGATGAATCCTCTTCCTAGTAGGAAGAGGATTCCTCCTCTCCTTGGGGCACACCAAGGCTGGCCGGCCTCCCCCTTTGCTCCTTTATATATGGGGGTGGGGGGCACCCAAAGACACACAAGTTTATTGCTCCAAGCCGTGTGCGGTGCCCCCCTCCACCATAATCCACCTCGATCATATCGTAGCGGTGCTTAGGCGAAGCCCTGCGTCGGTAGCAACATCATCACCGTCATCACGCCGTCGTGCCGACGGAACTCTCCCGTGAAGCTCTGCTGGATCGGAGTTCGTGGGACGTCATCGAGCTGAACGTGTGCTGAACTTGGAGGTGTCGTACGTTCAATACTTGGATCGGTCGGATCGTGAAGATGTACGACTACATCAACCGCGTTCTCATAACGCTTACGCTTACGGTCTACGAGGGTATGTGGACAATACTCTCCCCTCTCGTTGCTATGCATCACCATGATCTTGAGTGTGCGTAGGAATTTTTTTGAAATTACTGTGTTCCCCAACACGTCTGAGTAAGTACCATTGTGAGTATGATACCCCGAGTCGATGTATTTGAATTTTGGGTTTTCTTCGTCATGCTCTGAGTGGATGATAGTGTTCCTGTAAGTGGGTTTGCACGGGACATACCCACTGGGTGTTCTCTTTTTAGTGGGGGCACACTGAGTGCACCCACTGGGTGTAGTCCCCGAGACTGTCGTCAATTGGAAGCAGTCGGCGGGAGTCTTAGAGCTTAAGTTTTTCTTTATACCGGTTTTCACTCGGATTTAGCCAGGGTTTTTCCGAGTTCTTTCGGTTCTAGTGGGGGATGATACGTCTCCAACGTATCTATAATTAATGAAGTATGCCTACCATGTTTGCAACAATTTTATATGGTTTTGGTATGATTTGCATGGAACTAACCCGGACTGACGTTGTTTTCAGCAGAACTACCGTGGTGTTGTTTTTGTGCAGAAATGAGAGTTCTCAAAATGAGCTGAAACTTTTTGACGATTTTTTTGGAACAAAAGAGACCTCCGAAGCTTCGTGGGAGGGCCAGAAGAGGCACGAGGAGGGCACAACCCACCAGGGCGCGCCTGGTGGGCCTGGCTTGCCCTGGTGGGTTGTGCTCACCTCGAGGCCCATCTTAGTGTGAAAACAACACCAAAAAATCCTATAAATAGAGAAACCATCGGGGGTTAACCTAGATTAGAAGTTCCGCCACCGCAAGGCTCTGTAGCCACCAAAAACCAATCTAGACCCCGTTTCAGCACTCTGTCGGAGGGGGAAATCATCTTCGGTGGCCATCTTCATCATGCCGGCAGCCACCATGATGAGGAGGGAGTAGTCCACCCTCAGGGCTGGGGGTTTGTGTTGGGGAACGTAGTAATTTCAAAAATTTCCTACGCACACGCAGGATCATCGTGATGCATAGCAACGAGAGGGGAGAGTGTGTCCACGTACCCTCGTAGACCGAAAGCGGAAGCGTTAGCACAACGCGGTTGATGTAGTCGTACGTCTTCACGATCCGACCGATCCAAGTACCGAACGCACGGCACCTCCGAGTTCAGCACACGTTCAGATCGATGACGTCTCACGAACTCCGATCCAGCAGAGCTTTGAGGGAGAGTTCCGTCAGCACGACGGCGTGATGACGGTGATGATGATGCTACCGACACAGGGCATCGCCTAAGCACCACTACGATATGACCGAGGTGGATTATGGTGGAGGGGGGGCACCGCACACGACTAAAAGATCAATGATCAATTGTTGTGTCTCCAAGGGGTGCCCCCTCCCTGTATATAAAGGAGTGGAGGAGGGGGAGGGCCGGCCCTCTCTATGGCGCGCCCTAGGGGAGTCCTACTCCCACCGGGAGTAGGATTCCCCCTTTCCTAGTAGAACTAGGAGCCCTTCCAAGTAGTAGGAGTAGGAGAGAAGGAAAGGGAAAAGAGAAAAGAAGGAAGGAGGGGGCGCCGCCCCTCCCCCTAGTCCAATTCGGACTAAGCATAGCGGGTGCGCGCAGCCTCTCCTCTCCCTTTCCCCTAAAGCCCAATAAGGCCCATATACTCCCCGGCGAATTCCCGTAACTCCCTGGTACTCCGAAAAATATCCGAATCACTCAGAACCTTTCCGATGTCCGAATATGGTCGTCCAATATATCGATCCTCGACCATTTCGAGACTCCTCATCATGTCGCCGATCTCATCCGGGACTCCGAAATACATTCGGTACATCAAAACACATAAACTCATAATACAAACCGTCACTGAATGTTAAGCGTGCGGACCCTACGGGTTCGAGAACTATGTATACATGACCGAGACATGTCTCCAGTCAATGACCAATAGCGGAACCTGGATGCTCATATTGTCTCCTACATATTCTACGAAGATCTACAAACCGTCACCGAATGTTAAGCGTGCGGACCCTACGGGTTCGAGAACTATGTATACATGACCGAGACACGTCTCCGGTCAATGACCAATAGCGGAACCTGGATGCTCATATTGTCTCCTACATATTCTACGAAGATCTTTATCGGTCAAACCACATAACAACATATGTTGTTCCCTTTGTCATCGGTATGTTACTTGCCCGAGATTCGATCGTCGGTATCTCAATACCTAGTTCAATATCGTTACCGGCAAGTCTCTTTACTCATTCCGTAATACATCATCCCGCAACTAACTGATTAGTTACAATGCTTGCAAGGCTTATAGTGATGTGTATTACCGAGTGGGCCCAGAGATACCTCTCCGACGATCGGAGTGACAAATCCTAATCTCGAAATACGCCAACTCAACAAGTACCTTCGGAGACACCTGTAGATCACCTTTATAATAACCCAGTTATGTCGTGACGTTTGGTAGCACACAAAGTGTTCCTCCAGTAAACAGGAGTTGCATAATCTCATAGTCATAGGAACATGTATAAGTCATGAAGAAAGCAATAGCAACATACTAAACGATCAAGTGCTAAGCTAACGGAATGGGTCAAGTCAATCACATCATTCTCCTAATGATGTGATCCCATTAATCAAATGACAACTCATGTCTATGGTTAGGAAACTTAACCATCTTTGATTAACGAGCTAGTCAAGTAGAGGCATACTAGTGACACTATGTTTGTCTATGTATTCACACATATATTATGTTTCCAGTTAATACAATTCTAGCATGAATAATAAACATTTATCATGAAATAAGGAAATAAATAATAACTTTATTATTGCCTCTAGGGCATATTTCCTTCAGTTTGTATCAGTAGCTATGTGTTCAATCTTTCTCTCTCTCGTGTTCTTGAGATGTCACGATCTTGATGTATCGCGGACTTTGTTAATATAGTCGGGTCATTGGTGTTTTCCCCTCTCTACCTTGTTGTGATGAATTGAGTTTTTCCCTTTGAGATTTCATTGTTATCGGATTGAATACTTTTATGGATTTGAGAACACTTGATATATGTCTTGCAATTGAATACTCGTGGTGACAATGGGGTATCATATTGATTCACTTGATATATGTTTTGGCACTCAACTCGCGGATTCCCGAGGTGACATTGGGGTAATCTATGCATAGGGGTTGATGCACGTTCTTGTCTTTGTTTCTCCGGTAGAAATCTTGGGGCACTCTTTAAATTTCTTCGTATTGGATTGAATATTAAGAATCTGAATTTTCTTTGGTGTTATTTTAGTACGAACTCTTGGTTAGATCGATCGGAAAGAATAGCTTCGTGTTATTTTAGTATGAACTCTAGGATAGATTGATCAGAAAGAATAGCTTTGAGGTGGTTTCATACCCTACAAACAATCATGTCTTATGTTCTCCGCTAGATAGGAACTTTGGAGTGATTCTTTGTTGCACGTTGAGGGACGGTTATATGATCCAATTATATTAGCATTGTCGAGAGATTGCACTAGTGATAGTACGGACCCTAGGCCTCATTTTCAAGCATTGCAATATTGTTTTTGTGCCCTTTTACTATTTTCTACCTTGATGTTTTTATTTATTCAGATTATAAAAATATATTTCTACCATCAATATTACACTTTTATCACCATCTCTTCGTTGAACTAGTGCACCTATACAATTTTGCATTGTATTGGGTGTGTTGGGGACACAAGAGATTTCTTGTATTTGGTTACAGGGTTGTTTGCCAGAGACCATCTTCATCCTGTACCTCCCACGGATTGATAAACCTTAGGTCATCCACTTGAGGGAAAATTGCTACTGTCCTATAAAACTCTACACTTGGAGTCTCAACACGAGTCTACAAGAATAATGTTGCGTAGTAGACATCAAGCTCTTTTCTGGCGTCGTTGCCGGGGAGGTGAGTGCTTGAAGGTATATCTTTAGATCTTGCAATTTAATCTTTTAGTTTCTTGTTTTATCACTAGTTTGGTCTATAAAATAACACTACAAAAAATGGAATTAAGGTTACATCATATTATTCGTCTTTATAATGTATTTCATGAAAATGATGGAAAGGAAAATTGTGCTCAATTGATAGAAGAAGAATTTGATAGAATGTTTGGTATAAATGATGAGCATGGTTGCAATGTTGTTAGTATGAATTCTTTGAATATCCATGATGCTAATGATATGCAAAGCCATAAGCTTGGGGATGCTATATTTGATGAAGATGATATTTTTAGTCCCCCAAGATTTGATGTGCAAATTTATTATAATGATTGCATGCCTCCTATTTATGATGATTATAATGATGAAAGTGAATTTGGAGAGGTCATGACTTTATTTAGTGATGAATCCACCATTTTGGATGAGGCTTCAATTGACTATGATAACAAAGTTGCTATCTATGATGATTATGGTGATGACATGTATGCTATAAAGAATAATGAAAACCATGAAACTTGTCATCATGATTTTAATTTTCAATTACATGATAATTATTTTGTTGAGTTTGCTCTCACTACTATTCATGAGAATAATTTTGCTTATATGGAGAGTAATAAATTTCCTATGCTTGTAGATCATGAAAAGAATGCTTTATGTGATAGTTATATTCTTAAATTTATTCATGATGCTACTGAAAATTACTATGAGGGAGGAACTTATGCTTCTACACATCTCAATAATATCAAGTTTCCTCTCTTTATGTTGAAAGTTTTGAAGTTGCACTTGTTTTGCCTTCTTATGCTAGTTGATTCTTGCTCCCATAAATTGTTTGCTCACAAAATCCCTATGCATAGGAAGTGGGTTAGACTTAAATGTGCTTGCCATGTGATTCATGATGCTCTCTTTATGTTTCAATTCTTATCTTTTATGTGAGCATCATTGGAATCATCATGCCTAGCTAAGAGACATTAAAGAAAAGTGCGTGTTGGGTGACAACCCAAAATTTACCCCTACTGTTTTTGTGTGTTCACATGATTAGTCTACTGTAGTAATCATGTTTTATAGCTTTTGTTTCAATAAAGTGTCAAGTAAAGCCTTTGGGATTATGTTTGGTGATAGTTGATTTGATCTTGCTGAAAAACAGAAACTTTTGCACTCAGGAAAACAATTCTCATTTTTAGCAGAAGCGTGATAAAATGCTGATTCTTTTTGCAGAAGACTAATAGACAAATTACCCAGGTTTTAGTAATGTTTCAGAATTTTTGGAGTAGCATAAGTATGGTTGGAGTACAGATTACTATAGACTATTCTGTTTTTGACGGATTCTGTTTTCTATGCATAGTTTGCTTGTTTTCTAATTTTCATGGCTTATATTGCTCAATATAAATTGTGGAAATGATATTATACAGTACGAATTGTGTGGAAACAATTATGAATCTTGTCTTTGACAGTACCAAAGTGAAATGGTTTCCTCTTTAGCATACTAACCTATCTCACGAAGTTCTGTTAAGTTTTGTGTGATTGAAGTTTTGAAGTTTTGGGTGAGATGTCAATATGAGGAGAATAAGGAGTGACAAGACCCTAAGCTTGGGGGTGCCCAAGGCACCCCAAGGTAATATTCAAGGAAGATCCAAGCAACTAAGCTTGGGGATGCCCCGGAAGGCATCCCCTCTTTCGTCTCCAACATTATCGGTAACCTCACTTGGAGCTATGTTTTCATTCGTCACATGATATGTGTTTTGCTTGGAGCGTATTTTCAATTTTACTTGTTGTTTGAATAAAATCATTGGATATAAAATCCTGAATGAAAAAGAATCCTCCCATGGCTAGTTAATTATTTGACTACTCAGTGTTCTTCACTTATATCTTCTTGGAGTAGTCTGTCATTTACTCACGTGCTTCACATATATCCTATGAGTAAATGGTTGAATGAATTGAATATCATAAATCTGAATTTATATACGTTTCATATGCTTACAACATGGGGAGTGATGACTTCACACATAATAAGTATAGGTAGTAAACTTATTGAAAGTTAGCAAACGCAGAATTGGTCACTTGAACAATTCATGAAAGAATATTGAAGGAAGAGAGATTTCACATATAAATATACTATCTTTGACATTTTTTGCAATTGTGAGCACTCATTAAAATATGACATGTTAAAAGGTTGATGTTGGACAAGGAAGACAACTTAATGGGTTATGTTTTCCTATATCCGAAACGTTATATTATCTTGGATCATCCAACATGCTGAGCTTGCCTTTCCCTCTCATGCTAGCCTAATTCTTTGCACCAAGTAGAGATACTACTTGTGCTTCCAAATATCCTTAAACCCAGTTTTGCCGTGAGAGTCCACCATATCTACCTATTGATTGAGTAAGATCCTTCAAGTAAGTTGTCATTGTTGCAAGCAATAAAAATTGCTCTCTAAATATGTATGATTTATTAGTGTGGAGAAAATAAGCTTTATATGATCTTGTGATGTGGAAGAAATAAAAGTGACAGACTGCATAATAAAGATCCATATCACAAGTGGCAATATAAAGTGACGTTCTTTTGCATTAAGATTTCGTGCATCCAACCATAAAAACACATGACAACCTCTGCTTCCCTCTGCGAAGGGCATGTCTTTTACTTTATCTTCTACTCTTATACAAGAGTCATGGTGATCTTAGTGAGGTTACTGTCATTAATCCACGTTCTTGTCTTTGTTTCTCCGATAGAAATCTTGGGGCACTCTTTGAAGTTCTTAGTGTCGGATTGAATATTATGAATCTGAATTTGCTTTGGTGTTATTTTAGTACGAACTCTTGGTTAGATCGATCGGAAAGAATAGCTTCGTGTTATTTCAGTCCGAACTCTAGGATAGATTGATCGGAAAGAATAGCTTTGAGGTGGTTTCGTACCCTACAAACAATTTCGTCTTATGTTCTCCGCTAGATAGGAACTTTGGAGTGATTCTTCGTTGCACGTTGAGGGATGGTTATATGATTCAATTATATTAGCATTATCGAGAGATTGCACTAGTGATAGTACGGACCCTAGGCCTCATTTTCAAGCATTGCAATACTGTTTTTGTGCCCATTTACTATTTGCTACCTTGCTGTTTTTATTTATTCAGATTATAAAAATATATTTCTACCATCAATATTACAATTTTATCACCATCTCTTCGCCGAACTAGTGCAGATATACAATTTTCCATTGTATTGGGTGTGTTGGGGACACAAAAGATTTCTTGTATTTGGTTGCAGGGTTGTTTGAGAGAGACCATCTTCATCCTACACCTCCCACGGATTGATAAACCTTAGGTCATCCACTTGAGGGAAAATTGCTATTGTCCTACAAAACTCTATGCTTGGAGGCCCAACACGAGTCTACAAGAATAAAGTTGCGTAGTAGACATCAGGGACACTTCCTGCATCACCCTTTCCCCTTCAAGGAAAATACCAACGGAACCTCAAGAAGTAGCAGGAAGAATTTCTAGCGTCGTTGCCGGGGAGACATCATCAATATCTATCAGGTTCCTAATCACAAATCTCATCTCCTTATAATTTACATTATTTGTCATTTGCCTCTCGTTTTCATCTCCCCCACTTCATAAAAAAATCCATTTTATTCGCCTTCAAAGGAAAAACCAATGCAAACTCAAGAAGTAGCAATAAGAAACTGTAGAGCAAGGCGACATTGAGGAACAGGTCCAAGCTCCCCACATCTGCACTAGGTCTCTTCCATATGGGCAGATGTAGCCTGTATGTATTCGTATATTTATACAACATCTGGAGGACCACATCTCCATAGCTAACGATGGTGTCTGACACCTCCATCTGACCAATTGTTATTTTGATAGGAATGAGCTCCCGGTGATGGTTCGTTCATTCCTGCATTGCTGCCGATTAAGCTGTATCTTATTAGATCCGATGGTATCCCTACGGTCTGTTGTGACATTACATGCATGATTCATGTGTGAAGATAACAAGCAAGGCCGCCATAGTTCAGCCATTCAGGTTGTTAGTTAAAAAAAATAATTCCACAACCACAGGGCTAAGGAGCTGCTGATTTATTCTTGAGAAACGTATGATAGCTCTCAGGTGTCCCTATACCCTCATGGACAACAAATTGAAAAAAAAACTAAAAAACTGATATTTTGTGACATCAAGTTTCTCAAACTTTGCGGACGCTTGCATGTTTTCGACGAGAAGTAACATGCGATGAGCATTACACATGAGAAACAAAAAATCTGTGTTCAAAACTAATCAAGACTTTTGAGAAGTGAAGTTATTTTCTTCTGTAGAGCTCCTTGAATGTATTTTCTGCATGAAATCTTGCACACATCCACAAAGTTTGAGCATATTTGATGTCATGAAAAATCAGAATTTTTTGAATTTGTTTTCTATTTTTTAGAATATTACTGTTCATGTGGGTGTACGAACACGAGCCATTAGCAGGTCTGAATGCATGTCCATTATAAACTAATAATCTAAAGTTAGGGTTTTTCACGCCGATTAGTTTATCAGGGAGCATATTCCATGTCTAGAACTAGGGTCTGAATATTTTGGCCTCCGCTTCGTAGGGAGACACCTTAAAATTTTCCGCCGTTGCAACGCACGGGCATTTGTGCTAGTAAGATGCATAAAGGATAAACATCACATGCAATTAAAATATGTGACATGATATGGCCATCATCATCTTGTGCTTTTGATCTCCATCTCCAAAGCATCGACATGTTCTCCATCGTCACCGGCACGACACTCTGATCTCCATCGTAGCGTTGGGGTCGTCTCGCCAACTATCGCTTCTACAACTATTGCTAATGCATAGCGATAAAGTAAAGTAATTACATGACGCTTTAGTGATTGACACGCAGGTCATACAATAATTAAAGACAATCCTAAGGCTCCTGCCGGTTGTCGTACTCATTGACATGCAAGTCGTGAACTTATTACAAAACATGATCATCTCATACATTAACATATATCACATCATATCATGACCATATCACATCACAACATGCCCTGCAAAAACAAGTTAGACGTCCTCTACTTTGTTGTTGCAAGTTTTACGTGGCTGCCACAGGAAACTAACAAGAACCGTTCTTACCTACCAAAACCACAACGGTGATTATCAGGTTTGGTGTTTTAACCTTCTGCAAGGACCGGCCTTAGTCAAATTCGATTCAACTAAATTAGGAGAAACAGACACCCGCCAGCCACCTTTATACAAAACAAGTTGCATGTCAGTCAGTGGAACCGGTCTCATGTACGTGGACATGTAAGGTTGGTCCAGGCTGCTTCATCCCACAATACCGCCGAATCAAAATAAGACGTTGGTGGTAAGCAGTATGAACATCACCACCCACAACTCCTTTGTGTTCTACGCATGCATATCATCTACGCATAGACCTAGCTCATGATGCCACTAATGGGTAATGTTGCATGGAAAACAAAAAATTTCTACGCACATGCAAGATCTATCCATGGAGATGTATAGCTACGAGATGGGGAGAGCATCTACATACCCTTGCAGATCGCTAAGCGGAAGCATTTATCAATGCGGTTGATGTAGTCGTACACCTTCACGATCCGTCCCGATCAAGTACCGAACGTACGACACCTCCGCATTCAGCACACGTTCATTTCGATGACGTCCTCGCCTTCTCGATCTAGCAAGAGAGTCGAAGTAGTAGATGAGTTCCGGCAACACGACGGCGTGGTGACGGTGATGGTGAAGAAAAATCTCCACAGGGCTTCACCAAGCACAACATAAACTATGACGGAGGATAAACTAGAGGGGGTGGGGTTGCCGGCACATGGGTGGGTGAATCTTGATGTGTTCCTGCTGCTAGCCCTGCCCCTCTATTTATATGTTGAGCCCTGGGGTCATTTATTGGAGAAAGAGCCTCCTCAAAGTCGATTTAGCCTGCAAGGCAAGAGTCCTTCTCGGACTCCAGGACCAGACGCCAGGGTCATCGGCGTCTGGCCCCTGGCCTCCATAAAACTTTCTTTTGCACCTTCCAAAAGCCCCATGAGCTTTACCCATTGGCCCAAACAAAGTGTTCTCGCACCGGAACATTTCGAGAAACATCTGAAACCCCTTCCGGAGACCAAACACTATTATCCCATATATAAATCTTTACCTCCGGACCATTCTGGAGCTCCTCGTCATGTCCGTGATCTCATCCAGGACTCCGAACAACATTCAGTTACCAACATACATAACTCATATGATACTATATCGTCAACGAACGTTAAGCGTGCGGACCCTACGGGTTCGAGAATGATGTAGACATGACCGAGACGTTTCTCCGGTCAATAACCAATAGTGGGACCTGGATGCCCATATTGGTTCCTACATGTTCTATGAAGAACTTTATCGGTCGAACCTTTTTGACAACATACGTAGTTCCCTTTATCTATCGGTATGTTACTTTCCCGAGATTCGATCGTCGGTATCTCCATACCTAGTTCAATCTCGTTATGGGCAAGTCTCTTTACTCGTTTCATAATACATCATCCTGTAACTAACTCCTTACTCACTTTGCTTGCAAGCTTCTTGTGATGTTGTATTACCGAGAGGGCCCAGAGATACCTCTCCGTCATATGGAGTGATAAATCCCAATCTCGATTCATGCCAACTCAATAGACACCTTCAGAGATACCTGTAGAGAACCTTTATGATCACCCAGTTACGTTGTAACGTTTGATGGCACACAAGGAATTCCTTCAGAGTCCGGGAGTTGCATGATCTCATGGTCGAAGAAACATGTATTTGGCATTAAGAAAGCAGTAACAATAAACTAAATGATCGTATGTTATGCTAACAGTTGGGTCTTGTCCATCACATTATTCTCCTAATGATGTGATCCCGTTATCAAATGACAACTCATGTCTATGGTTAGGAAACCTTAACCATCTTTGATCAACGAGCTAGTCTAGTAGAGACTCACTAGGGACACGGTATTTGTTTATGTATTCACACATGTGTTTAAGTTTCCGGTCAATACAATTCTAGCATGAATAATAAACCTTTATCATGAATAAGGAAATATAATAATAACAACTTTATTATTGCCTCCAAGGCATATTTCCATCAATTCCGTCTCACGACTGTCACCAGTCACGTAGTCTAATAGTCGCTTGGACTGAAAGCTCGACTAGATCAAGCGGCGAGATACGCAGTCGATGAACCAGGCAAGGGCTCCACTTTATGTACCCTCCAAGTAGTTCGTCAACGTTATACATCTCCACGCCCAATCAATTTACTTAGGCAATCACCGCCCTCTAGGAAAAGGCATCCATGACTGGTTCGGTGAGTTCTAGATCACTCTGCAATGCTAAGGCAAAGTACAGACTCAACATCCTGATGACACAACTTGATTTCCCAATCAAATGTCTAAATCCGATGACTTAGTTCTGAAGATGGTGATCAACGGTATGCACCTCCTCAAGTCCAAAGCTAGCAACGACCCACTCGGATAAGCATAGGCATTCCTCGAGATCACTCAGAATTTTTGATACGCTTCCTGACAAGCCATAAGACAAACTCCCTTCTAAGCGTATTCGGTATCACTAAGTCTATTATAAACTGCTTGTCCTTTTTCGATTAATTGCATCTAGGCCTCTCTTTAGGCGACCCAATCATGACAGCAGTCGGTTTCCCCACAGGAACCTTCCTCATCCAAGGAGTCGGTGCCATCCCAAAGACCTTGAAGAACTCGGGGGGGGGGGGGGGGGGGGCTATTGATGGCATGATTCCCCTAGGGTAGGCCCATGACAAGGATTCGGCCCAGTATGGCCCTAGCCTTCATCAGGAGAATCGCTCGGTCGGGCCGGCATCGATAAAACACCACAATGTCCTTCCGACGTGACCAAGACGTGGTCAATCAAGTCGAATGTTACCCGCGACGCCATCAAGATTACTCTTACGGCAACCTGCTAATTCCATGTGTAACTGCCACCATTTTGGTGATTACTGTGCCATAGCTCATAACAACCCTTGTAACTCCACCGTCTCACCGTAGTATATAAGGTTGGAAGGGCGCGAGACATAGACATGTTCACTCAAGTCTACAAGCTAGGCAATTCCTCTGTAATAACTCAGCTCACACAAGAGAGAAACACATCCATGCAGAAACAGGGTATTTCCCCTATGACAGGGGTTGAACATGGGTAAAACATTCACTATGTGAAATCTCGTATCTATATCCGTTAGGTGTCACTTGCCTCTACAAAATCCTCAAATCATGAACATTGCCTTGAAATCCCCAAAATCGGACTTAAAAATCTCTTACCATATCCTATAAAACATTATTCAAAAATGGTGTCCGTTGGAAATTATCGTAACCACTTTTATCCTCTTAATGTGACACTAGGACAACAAAAATGTCCTTTCTAAAAATGTAAAACAAATCCTCTCTATACCCTACTTCATTTTTCATATCAAATTTTGACTTGTAATTTTCGTCAACAAAATGTGGGTTATACGTCATCAAAACTATATCATCCATAAGTTGTTTGAAACGTACATCCAATGGCATATACTCCCTCTGTAAAGAAATATAATACTTTTTATGGCATACACCTCACATTTTATTGATAAAAAATAATTCTCCAAGTTAGACATAAAAAATTGAAGTGCCTTGTATAAAAAGGCGGAGGGAGTTATAAAAAAACACGACACCCAAAGTTAACAAAAAAACACGGGACCCAAAGTACAGTTTACAGTAACAGTAGGCAGAGATTCTCCAAAACCAATCATTTGCACTATAAAATTCCCGGAAGATAAACACAAAGCTGAGGGTTTGACTTGACCATGGAAGAGCCAAATTTACAACTTGTCCCCACCAGTCCAAACCCTTCACAATCCAACTAACTTTACCCGGGCGTTAATGCTGACATGCCAGTGACAGTAATAATTCTATAATCCACCAAGACCCAAAGTTTAAACCAAGAAGATAACCACCAGATTAAGCCGGGCCGGTGCGCGCCCTGCCCCCAGACAAGCGCTGCCGAATAAATCTGGGCGGGCGCGAGATCCCTTGCCTCCCTCGGACTCCACACCGCCCGCTCGCTGGCTCACCCACACGCATCACAGATCGGAGATCGCACGCACGCACGCCCGCAGTTGGTGCGTCCTCCTCCTCGCGCTCCCCTTCCCCTTCCCCTTCACTTCAAAGACACCGGCCACTCGGAGCGAACCCGGGCAGGAATCCGGAGAGGGAAGCAAGGTGGAGGGAGACTTGCGCCTCACAAAAGTGAGAGCGAGAGCAGCGGGAGGTGGAGGTGGAGTGGAAGCAGGGACCATTAGATTCTTGATGCTCGGCTTGAAGTTTCTGTAGTGTGATCATGCTTTCCCCCAGAGTAAAGCGGCCCTGAGCAGCATTAGGTGACCCGGGCTTGGTGTTGCGGAGAGGGGAAGAGAGAGCGGGAGAGAGGGAGGGAGATGACGAGGGGGTCGGGAGGAGGGGACGAGCTGCTGTTCAGGGGCACCATCTCCCGGAAATGGACCTCTCTGCTCTGCCTCAGCAGCTTCTTCGTCGGCCTCATCTTCACCAACAGGTGCACACCATGCTTCTTCTTCCTCCTCCTCCTCTTCTCCTTCTTCTTTCCCGCTCCTGATTTTCTGTGAGTTCGCTTGGATGGTTCATCAAGTTTCGATCGCTCTGACGTTTCTGCATGCAGTTTTGCTTGGACCGCTCAGTTTCTTCTTTTCTTTGCATATTCGTGCTTGTCTCCTTGGACTTGCCTTGAGTTCTTGATGAGCTCCAGATAGCCATGAACAATGCCCGCCCGTGTACGTTCTGCCTGTTATTAGGCTTCTTAGGCCGCTTGCACACACGAAGAATAAATTTGCAGCAGCTAATTCCAATCATGTCCTAGCGAATGTCTCCGTCTCGAGCAGAGTCCTCTGCAAAATCACTGAATCCCATTGGTTTATCGACTTCCCTGTGATCACCTCACCCCATTTTTTCCAAGGGCCAGGCGAGTACTACCCAGTACCCACCCACAGGCCCCAGGGCGACCACCAATACTATAGCTGGCGTACCCCTCTCTCTGTCCGCACGACTGTTGCTGTAGCGTACTCCCACCGGAGTCGTGAGCGTGGAATTCCGGGGGCCTGTACCCCGCGGTGTACTTCACTGGCGGATGAGTTGCTTCTTTATGTCTCAAGATCCTGCATCGCGAGCAGGCCACAGGGCCATTAAGCGCGAACTGCCCGCCCAGCATCTGCCACCAGTCTACCTGTCGCCGACAACATAGTGGTTCGGTTTCTGTTGCCCCGGCCCCACCACCCGGAAGAACACAAGTGGTTTGGCTAAGTAGTACTAGTAGTAGTAAAAGTATAATCACTTTCACTTTTGGGGGTACTTGATCCGATAAAAAATTCGGCAGTGGCTTACTAGCTGATCACGAACAGCTACAAGTACTCTTCTTCCGTTTTTCTGGTGTTTTCTAATGTTTAGGCTCTTGCTATCGCAAATGACTCTGTTCGGCGCTGTAAATTTTATTTGCTGGTTGATGATGCAGGATGTGGACCGTCCCGGAATCCAAAGAAATCATCAGGAGGTCGGCCCTCGAATTGGACAAAATGAATCTCGTCTCTTCTGGTGATTGTGCGCTCAAAAGCGTAAGCATACATATATCCTTCCACTTGTCATGTCTGATTGCCGACTTTCGCTTGTGTGATGTGATCACTGATCCCTCCTTTCTTTTGAAAATACAATAGATCAATAACGAGCCAAAAGACTATGTTGGGCAAGTCCAAAGAACTGAAGATGCTATACAGTAAGTAGACCAAGTGTCGAAACAGTAGATCATTTTCATTCTACTTAGAAATTCTGAGACCACACTGAAGTGTTGGGTGGAGGCTTACAAATAATTCCTTGTGCCATCAGGACGCTGGACAAGACAATATCAAACTTGGAAATGGAGCTAGCCTCGGCCAAGGCGACGCAGGACTCTATCCTCAACGGCGGCGTACCGTCGTCGGAACCGGCGGCAAAACGGAAGTACTTCATGGTCATCGGCATCAACACCGCGTTCAGCAGCCGGAAGCGGCGAGATTCAGTTCGCGCCACATGGATGCCTCAAGGTTCTTGCAGTTTCTTGTTCCTGCCTTAAGATACTTCCTCGTAACAAAAATTCCATGAGCTGCTTTTCGCTGCCTCGGCGCCGACCTTGTGTGATGTGTCCCCTGACCTGCTTTGCCGGATTTACTGCAGGGGAGAAAAGAAGGAGGATGGAAGAGGAGAAGGGCATCATCATCCGTTTCGTCATAGGTCATAGGTTAGTCCATCGATCATGCATTGCCTTTATAAAAAAAACAGTGCACTTTGACATTTTGTATGGTTAATCTATGTTAACCCAACCATAAATTCAGATTACTGACATCTGAAACTTGCCCTTTCCAGTGCAACATCTGGCGGGATACTGGACAGAGCAATTGACGCGGAAGACAGAGAGCATGGCGACTTCCTGAGGCTGGTAACTTCCTTTGAACGCACAACACAGTACTGACTGATGATTGTATGTAGCCGTAGTACAGCAGTATTAACAGTCACTCATACTGTCATGCAGGACCACGTTGAAGGGTACCTGGAGCTCGCAGCGAAGACGAAATCCTACTTCGCCAAAGCCGTCTCCACGTGGGACGCAGAGTACTTCGTCAAGGTGGACGATGATGTGCATGTAAACATAGGTCTGTGCTACATTATTGCAGATCTTGGAGGTCTAAAAGATAGTACACTGTTCATTTAAATGAAGCTGTCTCACTGGTGTGTGTGTTGACGAGATTCGACCGTATAAACTGCAGCAACTCTTGGAGGCATATTGGCCAGGCATCGTTCCAAGCCCCGAGCCTACATCGGCTGCATGAAATCAGGCCCGGTCCTCGCTCAGGAGTAAGCTCGCTCGCCACTGCTACGACGCCTTTCTTCTTGCATTGGTTCCCTTGCAGCAGCTGCTGAGATGAAGTTGTTGGCCGTTTCAGGGGTGTGAAATACCATGAGCCGGAGTACTGGAAATTCGGCGAGTGGGGAAACAAGTACTTCCGGCACGCGAGCGGTCAGCTGTACGCCATCTCCAAGGATCTGGCCTCCTACATATCAATCAACCAGTAAGCAAATGTTAAGAATGTTTTTTGTGCTCCCTTCTTGTGCCGACTGACTGAATTTTCTACGCACAAGTCAACACCTGCCCATCGCATCGCTGACCATATATAACCTAACCCTGATGATTGGATGGCGACATTTCAGGCATGTTCTCCACAAATATGCCAACGAGGATGTGTCGATAGGGGCCTGGTTCATCGGAGTAGATGCCGAGCACGTCGACGATCGCCGGCTCTGCTGCGGCACGCATCCAGGTACTGAATTGCGTCCTCTTTGAGACGAATTCGTCGGTGGTAACATAACATGCCAGTCGGCTACCGCCTGTATGTGGCTGCTGATTAATATTTTAGCACACACAGCTTAGTCGGCCTGTATGCAATCATTCCGCAAGGCAGCGTAAGTATTCTTTAATGTGTATGTAGTTCGGATCTGGAGCGGTTGGCAGTCAACTTCAGTAAGTAGGTGTGGTATCAGCTGTCATAAGCATGTGCTTCTCGACGTTGTTGTTAGGGTTCCTCGTGTGCCATCAGTCTTTCCGGACATTAGACATCTCATCTTTCCCTTTTTTTTCTTAAACTAACACGTCGCCTCAGGTACAGTTTCTTCGGTGAAGTGTAATGACAAATATGCTGAGTATTCGTCGATGTGAACTAAAATTTGATGACATCTGACAGAAAACTCTTCTACATAGACCTATCAGTATAGAAAGAAGATCACTTTTTCAGTCAAAATTCGGACATATTTGAGCTAACTGTTCATGTCACAATTGTGCAGACTGTGAACGGAAGGCTCAGGCGGGGAACGTGTGTGCTGCGTCGTTTGACTGGAGCTGCAGCGGCATCTGCAAGTCGGCGGATCGGATCAAGGAGGTCCATCGGCGCTGCGGCGAGAGTGCGAACGCTATCTGGAACGCAACCTTCTGAACTGAAGATTCTTCAGACTTTAAGCGCTGCTGAAAGGAGAAAGACACATAACATCCGTATACAATTCTTGCTTTAACGGAGGGTGGCCGGATATTATAGCGATCAACTGGTATATGTCAAGGTGGTGGATGAAAGAAAATTCATTGGTGGCCCCTTCAGAGCGTGGGATGCTTGTACACTCATGTACAACTACAAGCTCGGCCGACATGAGGAGCTTTGTTCTTCCTTCTTACGTTAATTTTTTTAAATCTTGTAGTGGTTTGATTGATTAGGAATTGTATCAGTGTACGTAGGGGAGCTTTTCTGTTTTAGTGCTTGAAAAGATCCCAGCAAGATTACTTATAAATATGAGGAGATAGTGGAGAGGGTGATGTGGTGATAAAAGAGTGGAAGGAGAGGGAGATCGGCGGGGTTCTCCCCCCACCATTCTTGCCAAATGCTCATTGGTGGTGATGTATGCTATCAAGTTATAATAGCATAATAAGATATTTTTTGGATTTCCAGTTGGAGTTGTGCGCGAGCGTACACGTGGGATGGTCTTCTTGCTTGCTTTCCTTTTAGAAAATATATTTCTTGCTTGCTTTCCTTTTAGAAAATATATATATGAAAAATCTAAATTACTTTGTTGTTGTATTGATATGATCATTGTGAGGAGTATATATTTACTTATTTAGGCCATGTTCTGGAACTCTCCAGCATCAAATCCAGTCGATCTCCATCTGCAGGAGCTATAAATCGCCCGTTGCTCTCGTGAGCATGCTAGTCGGCCGACCCTTTACTGTAGCAGTGGGGTTTTTTTTCCCTGTGTGGTTTTCATCAGCTTTTTCACTCGTTGCGACCTTTTTTCTGTTATTCATTTATTACATTTCATTTTTCTTTTTGGTTTTATTTTTTTCTGGTTTTCACAGGTTTTCTTTGGGGTTTTTTCCTTTTGTTTATTTCTCTCTTTTCAACTTTTTTCAACACATGACCTTTTTTCTAATACATCAGGAATATTTTTCTATACAAATTTATCATTTTTTTGAATATTTTTTTGACGTCTATTCTTTTTTCAAACACATTGTACATGTTGGGTACATATATAAAACATTTTTATACATGTTTAACATTTTTTTCAAATATATGGTTAACCATTTTTTCATATACATGATTTTGAACAGTTTTCTGAATATGTACCAAACATTTTACGAATACATGTTGAAAGAACTATTTGAATGTTACAGAACATTTTTTTTATCTATGTGAACATTTGTTTACATCGTATAAACATTTTTTTAAGTGACACAAATATACTTTTGAAATGCATGAGCTTTCTTTAAATGTAATGTCTGCTTTTTTTAATGGTACGAAACATTTCTTTGAATTAAATAAACATATTTTATATTGTAGTCATTTTCTAAAATTTTCACATACATGTTATTGAAATTCATGAATATTTTTAAATTGTAACAGACATTTTTTGAATGGTATTAACATTTTTTTAAAATTAAATTAACAAAAAACTTTGTAAATTTTTCACAGTCACCTTTGTAAATCATTTTTTCCACTAAAATTTTCAGATATATCTGAACTGATCTTTCTTGTCACCATTGTGCAGATTGTGAGCGGAAGGCTCAGGCGGGGAACGTATGCGCCGCGTCGTTTGACTGGAGCTGCAGCGGCATCTGTAAGTCGGCCGATCGGATCAAGGAGGTCCATCGGCGCTGCGGTGAGAGTGCGAACGCTATCTGGAACGCAACCTTCTGAACTGAAGATTCTCCAGACTTCATACTACTGAAAGGAGAAAGGCACAGAACATCCACATACACAATTCTTGCTTTAACGGAGGGTGGCCGGATATTATAGCGATCAACTGAAACATGTCAAGATGGTTTTTTTTTGAGCCGAAACCGTAGACGTTCTACGGTATTTCTATATTAAATAAAGTAAAGTATATTTACAAATGGCTAAATAGCCAACAACAGGACATCAGCCAACACCAGTTTTAGGAAACATAACTATCATGAGGAAATTAGAGATTATGCTCGACCCAACTGGTAATCAACTCAGCTTTCTTCGCCTTTGCTCTCAGCCTAGTCATTTCCATGCCTTCCCGGAGATAATGTTGCCAGGACCCATAACTTATTGGCACCTTTTTGAAGATTTTATCATTTCTGATCATCCAAGTGCTCCAACAGCCCATAATCACCACTTCCATTGCAATACCTTTGGGCAGCTCTCTGAGAGTGAAAAGAACTTCATCATATGTTGATGTGCCTCTGTGTTTAGCAGGAGTAATTCTATACCGGCAGTAGCTAGCAAATTGGCAATCCCAAAAGAGATGTGTGCTGGTTTCAACAGTAGAGTCTGAACAAAGGGCACAGTTGTAATCATCTAGATGCATACTTCTGCGCTGAATCATATTCCTGGTGCTCAGTCTGTCATGGAGCAAAAGCCAAAAGAAAATTTTGTGCCTGAGCCTACAAGACGTTTTCCAAACTTTCTGAAAGATCTCATGAGCATTGCTAGGACCAGACATGGCTTTATAAATGGTCATAGCTGAGAATTTTGGATTATTGCCTGCCATGATCCAAGAGTCTTTGATTGTTATGTTTGCCCTAGTTGTCAAGATGTTGTGTAGAGCATTGAACTGTTGGTATGCCAGGAGAGATAAAGGTCTATGAAACATAGTGCTCAAGTCTACATTCTGCTGAGCCTCTGCCAAGGTGATGTTAGCAGAAATAGCAAAAGAATGCAGTTCAGGGTACTGTGTGTTGAGAGGCATGCTTAACCACTTATCTGACCAGAAAAGTACTGTGTCTCCTCTGCCTGCTTTGCATTTTGTATGTGCCTTGAAGGTAGGAAGCAGTTTAAGTATTGTTCTCCACCAGAAGGATCCAATCATTCTATCTCCTGGCAGGCTGTTTTGATAATAAGCTTCCCAAACAATATTAACCCAGGGGATGTCCTCTTTGTTGAGGAACTTATGCAGAAACTTCATGAGAAGGGCTTGATTGTGAGCCTGCAAATCTAGAACACCCAAGCCACCATGGGATTTAGGAAGGCAAACTTTATCCCAAGCAATCAGAACCATGCCTCTGTCCTGGGTCCCATATTTCCTCCAGAAGCAATTCATCATATAGGAGTTGATTTGTTTAAGCACGGTCTTTGGGATCATGAGAGTACACATGAAGAATGTAGGCATACTAGAGAAAACTGATTTGAGAAGAGTTAGCTTATCCCCAGATGATAGCATGGTTGAGCAACTAAGCAATCTGTTCTCAATTCTCTTCAACATAGGCATGAAGTCTTGAACTTTGGGTTTAGAAGAGCTCAAAGGGAGACCCAGATAAGTGTGAGGCCAACTGCCAATCTTACAACCAAGCAAAGCTGATAGTTCCAGCATTTTCTCATGAGCAGTGTTAATTGAGATGAGAGTGGACTTGGCATAGTTAATCTGGAGGCCAGAAATTCAGCATAGTGCAAAAGCAGGTTCTTGATATGCATAACTTGCCTAAGATCGGCCCTAGCTATAAGCACAGTGTCATCTGCATACTGTACAATTGGGAAATCAGTAGCAGAATTATGTTGCAAAGGTGACTGAATTAGTTGATTTCTCATGGCCTCATTAAGCATGCTTTGAAGGATATCAGCAGCAAGTACAAAGATGAGGGGGGATAGTGGATCTCCTTGCCTGACCCCTTTTAAGACTGTTTCCCAGGTACAACCATTCAGAAGGATAGAGGAATATCCAGCGCCATAAATCATCTTGACCCAGGTGATCCACTTCTCACCAAATCCTTTGGCTTGCAGAGTCTGAACAATAGTGTCATGGCTAAGCATGTCAAAAGCTTTCTCAAAATCCAATTTCAGCATGATGAGCTCTTGTTTACTCTGATAACACTGATGAATATATTCATATGCCCATGCAAGACAATCTTGTATGCACCTCTTATTCAGAAACCCATACTGGTTCTTATGCACCATATTTAGAATGTAACCTTGCAGTCTATTTGCCAAAATCTTTGTGATAATCTTAAGAGTGTAGTTGAGTAAAGAAATTGGCCTGAAATCTTATGGGTAAACTGCAGAATCCTTCTTAGGGATCAGAGTGATGAAAGAATAGTTAATTCTTTGACGATTAACTTTTCCAGAGTGAAAGTCTTCAATCAACTTATAGAAATCAGCAGCTATAATGTCCCAGCAGTTTTTCAAGAAAGCAACATTAAATCCATCAGCCCTGGGGATTTATCTGCAGGCATGCTATGCACCACCTTGTCAATTTCTTCTTTAGAAAAAGGGGCTTCTAGAGCAGAGAGATCATCCAAAGGGTTTAATAGTTGGTGGATTTGGAGAGGGTTGCTGGTGGCTGCTGAAGTGCCCATTCTTGCTTTAAAAGCCCTTAGAAGTATGGCAGCCTTGGCATTGTGTTCATGATGCTCCAATCCATTCTCATCCTTCAACACTGCAATACAATTATTCCTCATTTTGATAGTGGCCTTGGCTTGAAAGTACTTAGTGTTGGCTTCTCCCACTTTGATCTGCCTAATAGTTGCTCTCTGTTTCCAATAGACTCTTTGATGCTCTAGTATGACATGTAAATGTTCCTTAACAGCATCTCTGCCTTCTTTTTCATCAGTGGTCAAGCTTCTGTATTCCTCAAAATAATCATAACAAAGAATAAGGAAATTAGAATTGTCAATGACCTTCTTCAAATCAGAAAGACCCCTAGCCCAGTTCTTCAGACCTTTCCTCAATCTTTTAAACTTGGTAGCAATCACTTTAGCACTGTCTTGTACATCCACTGGTTGTGTCCAAATATTCTGTACAACCTCTCTGAACTGATTATGTTCTAACCAGTAGTTCTCAAATCTGAAGACCTTGGATTTTGAGATGTTTGTGCCAATAGAAATCATAATAGGAATATGATCAGATGTAGTTTTAGCAAGAGGAAGAGCCAAGGTGCTAGGGAATTTAAGAGTCCATGCTTCAGAGGTAAAAGACCAGTCCAATTTCTCCAGCAAAGGAGCATCTTGCATATTACTCCAAGTATAATTTCTGCCCTTTAAAGGGATTTCAATCAATGCATGTCTGTTTATAGCTTCATTTAAAGAGAGCATATCATCAATGGACCCTCCTTCTCTGCTTCTATTATGAGGGTACCTGATATAGTTGAAATCACCCATAATAATCCAGTTTGCATCATCAGCCATAGGAAAGTTCTGAAACCAATTGATGAACTCTGCTCTCTCATTGGGTTGACATGGCCCATAAACATTAGTCAGAAACCAGGAATCACCATCCAACTTAGAAGAAAATTGGATGGTCAAAGAGAAATCATTGATATGGTGGAGTTGGCCAGAGAAGATGTTGTCATTACAAGCAATCAATAGACCCCCAGAGGCACCCACAGAAGGAAGATAAGAGAATTTCGAGATAGTTCTAAGATAGAAGTTCTTGAGATAGGCTGAATCAATCTGCTCCCTCTTGGTTTCCTGAAGACAAAGGATGGCACATCTTGATTCCTGCACTTTGTTAGATTTGGATCATTAAGACCTCGGATATTCCAATTCAAAATATTCCAATTTCTGTTCATCATAGGGATATAGAGCAGTACTAGCATTCACAACACTTGAAGGAGGAGAAGTAAGGCATATAAAACCCAGGACAAGCAAAAAGGAAAGATCTTGCAGAGGGATATACCTAAAAGTCTGCATCAGATTAAACATATGAAAAGTGCTCCAACAACTGTTCACAAGGGACAAGGACAGCAGATACATCAGACACATTGCATACATAAAGGTATGATAGAGGAACTAAGTCTCTCAAGCTCTCAGGAATGGCTTTAGAGCCATTTCTTGTTCTTCTCCTTGGTGCCCTTGCCACCTTCCATCTCCTGGCCTTCTCCCTTTCCTTTCTTAGATCTCTTACTGGGGAGACCTCCTGGAATCTCCTTGTCTGGAACCTTACAGAAGGAGGAGTTCAGAGATTTAACTATTTTAGTAGATAGAGTAGGAGGTGAAACATGGCAAGCCAGACTATTCTTATCTCTACATACTGCTTGCTTGAAACCTTTAGATAGTTTTTGTAGTCTGCAACTCCTCCTTACCTCAGTTTCCACCATGGGGATGTTATCCTTCCTCTTCTTGTTTTTATGGAGAGCAGAGGTAGAAGAGGCTGACATAGATTCAGAAGCACACTTGTCCTCTGATGTCTCCACAACATGTTCCTGAGAATCCTGAGAAGGAGTAGATGCAAGACATGCCAAGACATCACTACCATGATAGATCTCAGGGACAGAGAAAGGAAGAGTAGAATTACAAGAAGATGCTTGCTTGATGATTTCCCAAACTGTGGATGAGATGAATTTCTTTTCCCAAGGGAATTTTTCTGGATTAAGGAAATTAACTGAAAGAAAGTTGACCCAGTCTGAAGGTACCTGAATAATGTTGTCACTGTTAGGTTTTGGAGCAAAGTGTTGTTTCCAAATCCTTGCACCTTCCTTACCAAGCAGGGCTTCCTCATTGACTTTTTGTAGAACCTCATGGTCTCTAACAGAGGAGGATTCTGGGCAAAGTGTGTGGTTCTGGTTAGCATAGGCTCTGATAGGGAAGCCAGGTGGAGCAGATAATTCAGAAAAGTTGTCTGTACCTGTATTCTCCTTAGCCATCTCTAACTCTTTATCATTAACCTGAGCAGCTAAAGGCAGGGGGTGACTAGTGTCCTTCACTGTTTCCATAGCCACCGCAGTGTTCTCTGACACCTCAAGTCTCTGCATATTATCAGGCTTAGAGATGGAATTCAAAATACTAGCATTAGCCAGTATTTCAGAGAGCATAGGGTCATCAACAGAGTTTCTGTTGTCCCAAATTCCAACAGTGTTGAGAGCTGCAATCATGGGGTCTACCAGCTGGGCCAGTGGCTGCACATGGTGAGCATGTTGTTGCACAGGCAAGGGATTAATATGTTGGGCTCCAGGTAACTCCTGCAGGCCCAAGACAGGCAAAGGTATATCTTGTTGGGCCAAATCCTGCTCCAGTTCTGGTCCATTGGGCTGCACTTCATTCAAATCTGGTATCAATGCAGGCATTGGCTCCATAGGGCCATTGGCAGATGCATCAGAGCTCATACTGTTGTCGGGTGGAGCTTGAGAGCCAGTGAGAATACTATTTGCTTCATGTGCCACATTAACTTCCTCTTCCATTGGATCCATCAGATCATTAAGAGCCAGAAATTCACCTGCATGGAGCTCAATATCTGCAATTGGTGGTAAAGCCCAATGTCCCCAGCCTGGTAAATCCCCACATCCTCCTCAACCTCCTGTAACTGATTGGCCACCTATCCTTGTATTGGTTGTAGAGCAAGTTGGAGATCAAGCTGGGGATTGTTCTGCTGGTCATGTAAATGAACATCATCATGCTCATGCTGCTGAAGTGGTCCAAGAAAATGGTTATGTTGATTTGGATGGAAATTGAGTTGTGCAGGCGCCGGATGTGGATTACCAAAAGGATCAATTGGATCTTCATCAGAGACCTCGGCTCCCAAAATCTGATGCTTCAAAATAACTATTGGGACAGTGAGGGAGTCAGTATGAAAGTCATAACCCTCCCCAAAGACAAGGCTAGCAGGGATGTCACTCAACTGCTCCACTCTCACTTTAACCATCAGATTGGCACGAGTACTTCTATTCCTGTCCCAGCTTAGGAATTTTCCAAATTTACTGACAGCATTGTTGAGTTCTTGAATGTCTGTTCTGTCAAACGGATAACCACAAAGAAGTATCCAAGCGTCTCTGTTCATAACTACCCGTCTCTAGTTCAGGCCCTTATTGTGTGGTTGGAAAACCACATGAACATCAGTGAAAGGGTGGGGACTATCAGTAACCAGTGAGTCCCTATCAAAGACACTCGCTAGCTTGATGTACGCTTGGCCAAAAGGACATGGCCCAATCTCTGAAAACCCTATGTGCTTGTCATCCAAGAAGTCAGTGAGTACCTCTCTGATCGTAGAGAACGCCACCGGAAGATTGGGCATAGGAACAATCGTGGCGATGGCCCATTCCTCATGGGAAGCCGGCGCCGCACCATTGATGATCTTGATGCGCACGGGTCTTCCTTCCACCTCGATGCTCTGGTGGTTTGGCGGAAGAAAAGGCGTTGGGTCGAACGGGAAGGTGGCCATGGCACCTGCTCTGCTAGTCTGTGGCAATGTGGAAGATGAAGCTATGGGGTTTGGATTGGGCGAGATTGTGGCTGCTAGAAGACGCTGGGCGACGGAATTTTGGAAGGAGCTACAAAGAGGGCTACCAACCCGGCGGAGAGGAGGGGCATTAATGCGATTAGCAGGGGCGGCCGGCGGTGTGACTGCCTGATTAGTCACAGTCGCGGGAACAGTGGCCACTTGCCTCGAAAACTCTACCGTCGGGCGACTCTGAGAAGTGGGCTTGTAGACCGGGTCTTGTTGGGCCTGCGAGTAGCAATCTCGTCCAATGTGTCCCCATCTCTTGCACTTGTGGCATTTGATACGATTCTTACAGTTGGGCCGGATATGGCCCGGAAGAAGACATCGGACGCAGTAGTCTCTCTGTGGGCCTTTTTGAAAACGAGATGATCCCGCCTCATGTGTAGTAACTGACGAATAATGGGCATTAACTCCTTGTTGATGAGCGGCATGAGTGGCAGGCGGAGAACGCGCAAGATCCTGACGATCGACCGGACGAACCGCAAGGCTAGAATCTCTGAAGGTAGCAGGAGATCTAAGAGCTTGAAGATAAGATTTCCTAGGATGGTTTCTGAAGATATGGGTCCATTCATCCTCTTTCTCTTGCAGATATTGATCTAGTTCCCAGCTGGAATTAGGACCTCCATCACCCCAAAGAAGGAAATTGATATTGATTAGGGGGAGCGAAACATTCCCCTCTTTGATAATGGAGAAACCAACTTCTTTGGATGAGACGGAAAATTTGAAAGACCAATTCTGAAGACGAGATACCTTATAGAGAGAAGCGCGCCCACCAAAGCAAGAGAGGAGGATAGTGCTAACTGATTCCTCAGTGAGGCTGATACGAGATCTGGTGAACTCGGCAACAAGGATCAATTCCTCCATATCCTTCCCTTCCTCAAAGTTGATCGTGACACCCCATTTTCTCCAAACTTCAGCCGCGAAGTCCTGTCCTCGGTCGAAATTTAGATCTGCAAGTGTTAGAGTTGTGTCGAATATTATTGTACAAGGTAGGTTACAGTTGGACTCTGAGTCGTACGGTGTGTAGATAGGATTACGGAGTCGTGTCCTATTAGGACACCTGTATCCTAAGCCTCTCATATATAGCGGGGTAGACACATGATGTAACTCATGCCAACATAATAGCACAGGCACGCGGGGGAGCCGGCGGCGTGTGCCGGCACCCGGGCGGCCAGGGTGCGGTATTATAGCAGTGTCATGGGGAGACGCGCCCGTAGTCATGCCCCGGGGATGTAGCCATGCTGGTGAACCTCGTTAACAAATCTCGGTGTCGATGCTCGTGTGATTGCTTGGTCCTCGGTAGATCGATGGAGTGCCTCAGATTTATTCTAACAAGTGGTATCATGAGCAAGGTTGCGAAATTATGTGGGAGAGGCATTCTGCTCTCCCCGGTGTAATAGCTAATGCTTGGTCTAAAAAGAAAGCTAGCAACTTAGGAGATGTTGCTGCAAATCTCAAAACAGTTATGACAGAACTGAAGGAATGGAGTCGAGAACATTTTGGTCATGTCTCTAAACAGATTGAACGCTTGCTACAGAACTAGAGGATTTGCAATTAAATAATGAAGAGAGAGCGGTGATTAAAGAAAAGATGTTTGTTTTGGACGAACTTTTGTACGTGAGGAGATGTTGTGGCTTCAACGGTCATGTATCACTTGGTTAAAGGAGGGGGACAGGAACACACAATATTTCCATAGAAAGGCAGTGTGGCGTGCTAGGAAGAATCTTATCAGGCAACTGCGCAAAAGTGATGGTACATGGAGTTCTGTTCCTAGTGAAATGGAGCTGATGGCTAGCTCTTATTTTCAGGAGTTGTACACTAAGGATCCTACCTTGACATATGAGGCTCTTTTAGGGTGTATCGATACAAAGGTTACACCCCATATGAATGAGTTACTTGATGCGCCATTCACGGAGAAGGAAGTGGCGGATGCGCTATTCCAAATTGGCCCCATTAAGGCGCCGGGACCAGATGGTTTCCCAGCGAGGTTTTTTCAGCGGAACTGGAACATATTGAAGGAGGAGATTACAGCAGCCGTATTGGAATTTTTTGCAACCGGAAAGATGCCAGCAGGAGTCAATGACACGGCTATAGTTCTTATCCCTAAGGTAAATTCACCGGCTGACCTGAAGGATTTTAGACCTATTAGTCTCTGTAATGTCATATATAAGATTGTTTCCAAATGTTTGGTAAACCGACTGCGGCCTCTTCTCTCGGATCTTATTTCGGAGAACCAAAGTGCATTCATACCAGGGAGACTTATCACTGATAATACAATTATTGCCTTTGAGTGTATACATCATATCCAATCTGCTCTTCAAAGTTAGAGTTATTGTGCATACAAGTTGGATATTTCGAAGGCGTACGATCGCGTTGATTGGGATTTCTTGGAGAAGGCACTTCTGAAGTGGGGCTTCTCAGGTACATGGGTGAGCCGGATCATGGAATGTGTTAAATCAGTGAAGTATTCGGTCAAGTTTAATGGGAAGTTGTTGGCCCAGTTTACACCGACAAGGGGACTTCGACAAGGTGATCCTTTATCACCTTTCTTATTTCTTTTTGTGGCTGATGCTTTGTCCGCCTTGTTACATAAAGCAATACGAGATGATGGCCTAGAAGCATTAAAAATTTGTAGAAGAGCTCCGGAAATTTCTCATCTTCTATTTGCGGATGATACATTGCTCTTCTTTCGGGCGAGTTCTGAACAAGCGACAATTTTCAAGGGGGTGTTGAACACATATGCGGAGGCTACGGGACAACTCATTAACCCGGCGAAGTGTTCCATCTTGTTTGCAGACAATTGCCCAGTGACGACCTCAAATGAAGTTAAAAATATATTGGGAGTTGCTCAGGAAGTATTTGAACCAAAATACCTGGGTCTTCCGGTCCCAGAGGGGAGAATGAACAAAGGTAAATTAGAACCACTTCAAGCCAAGTTGAGCAAGAGGCTAGTGGATTGGAGCGAGAGGTATATGTCCATGGCAAGTAAAGAAGTTCTTATTAAGGCGGTTGCACAAGCAATACCTACATATGTTATGAGTGTTTTTAAATTGCCCATGTCAGTTTGTGATGACTTGACCCGCGTGATAAGGCAATACTGGTGGGGTGTGGAGAATGGGAAGAGGAAAATGGCATGGCTTGCTTGGGATAAAATGATACTACCCAAAGCTATGGGTGGAATGGGATTCAGGGACATGAGAGCTTTTAACCAAGCTCTCCTAGCCAAGCAGGCATGGAGATTAATTGAACACCCCGAAAGTTTAGTCGCGAGACTGTTGTGTGCCAAATATTACCCTTCTGGCAGCTTGGTGGACACTGTGTTTACTGGCAATGCTTCTGCTGTCTGGACAGGTATAGAACATGGGCTAGAGCTGGTGAAAAAAGGCATGATATGGAGAGTGGGTAAGTATCAGAACTTGGCGAGATCCATGGATCCCAAGAGGGCCTGTGCTAAAACCAATTACCCCAAAAAGAAGATGTCGACTGAACAGAGTTTCTGAGTTTCTTGATCATAGAGGTAATTGGAATATTGATCTTCTAAATGAACATTTTTGGCCGGTAGACGTGCAAGTGATCCAGAGCATTCGAACATCACCGAGCCAGGATGATGATTTTCTTGCATGGTTTCCGGGCAAGTTTGGGCAATTCTCAGTCAAATCGGCCTACCATTGGGCGATGCAGGAGCACATACGACGTCACAACCCAGGTGCTAGCAGCTCAAGACCTGAGGGGAATCGCGCATGTTGGAACTGGGTGTGGAAGGCCCAAGTACCACATAAAATGAGAACATTTGCATGGAAGGTCTCGGTTGGCGTGTTAGCTACTGCAGCATGCAAAGTAAAGTGTCACATTAGCGAATCTGAAGTTTGTCGGCTGTGCGGAGATTCAAAGGATGACTCATTTCATGCATTAATAACATGTCCAAGCTCTGTCGCGATATGGAATACAATGAGGCAGGTTTGGCCACTCCCGACTAATGATGAGTTAATCTACACGGGGCCGGAATGGTTAATGTCACTGCTTGCGGATAGGACAGAGAAGATATGTGCAATGATTATCATGTTGCTTTGGCGTATATGGTCTGTACGGAATGACCAGTTGCACCATAAAGCCACTCTACCGCTTGACATCACAAAAGACTTTTTATGCAGCTATTTATCTTCTTTCAATCAGGCCCAGAAGCACAGCATTGAGGATATCATTAAAGGAAAAATGACCGTCGATGAACAGGTGGCCATCCCGGCTCCTATTAGTGCTAAACGTGCACCCTGGCCAAAACCTCCCCTGGGATGGGTCGCACTATCTACGGATGGATCATTTGTGAAGGAGACAGGACTAGCCGGGTCCGGCATGGTGCTTAGGGATTCCAAGGGGGAGGTTATCTTCTCGGCTTATCGGTACCTGTTCAACTGCAAAGATGCCCTTGAAGCAGAGATTAGCGCTGTTCTTGAAGGATTGTCAATGAGTATACAGCGGTCAGAATTGCCAATTGTGATCCAATCCGATAACGTGGCCGTTATTGCTGCATTGACTGATGACTCGTTGGACCGTTCTACATATGGTCATCTCATGTTGGAGATCAAGAAAACTCTGGACTCACGTGGGTTTATTCCGTTGAAAATTGAGCGTCATCAAAATAGAGTTGCTCATAGTTTAGCTAGTATTGGAAGATCTGGTGGTAGCACCGCTTGTTGGTTGCGCCGTGTGCCAGACATAGTTACACATGATGTACTAGCAGACTGTAATTCTGTTTCTGAGGAATAAAACCCACATTATCCCGCAAAAAAAAAAAGGTTGCCAGAAGGTTGTGGATTTGTTGATTTAGAGGATAAAAGCTCGACGTGGATCAATGATGTTCGGACAGAAACATGAAAATTGATCTGGAGAAGTCGGCGAGTACCGGTAGCGATCACGGCGAGACAGCATACAACAGGCTGGCGGCGCGTGGTGCAGACGTCGGTTAGATTGGAGATAGCGGCGGCTGCGTAAAGTGCATGCATCGGACGGCAGACGTGCAGCAGCGACGCGGCCGAGTCCAGTCCGGGCTAAGATCCCTTTGTGCACAGGTCCAAGGCAGTACGGCGTGTGCGGCCAGGCGAGGCTGCTGCGTGCGTATGCAGGAATACATTACTGCTAGGCGCCCTAGGTCCAGGCAAGGCCCACTGGTGGCTGCATGCGCTAAGGTCAAGGAGAAGTGCTACTGGTGCAGAGGTGTACGTGTGCGTGCTGTGCAATACAAAGGCTACCTGAGATTTGTTTGGTTAAAAAAAAAAGAGGAGTTGCTAGGTCCAACGCGTGTGTACGGAGTAGTTGGGATGGATCATTACGATCTGATTTTCTGCTGGGTGCACGAAGAGGTTAATATATCAAACATGGGCAAGATAATTTGCAGACAAGCGATTTGTCCGTTCAAGTATGCATGGAAGTTTTGCTAGGTTGGTTTGATCGGATGGCTTGGAGCGTGTGGACATGCAACGGAGCGCGCAGGCAAGCGCGTCGTCAGGTTCATGCATACACAAGGTGTTAAGCAATGCACGAAGATGTGCGAGGCGGACATGACGCAGGGTGAAGCATGGTTGCAGTCAGATAATTCGGCTAGGTCGGACTGGATAGTCTGATGGATCGACGGGGTTGTTGGTCAAAGCAGAAGACGGCGGTGATTTCAGTGACGACGACATAGGAGCGTGATGCTGATGGTGGCTGGCTTCTGGGGCGTGGAAACATGTGGTGCGGGCCTGAGGGCTTGTGCGGCTTCGACAGACTATGGCGCGGGGTTGATTCAAGACGGTGCACATGAGAGTTTGGAGTCGACAGGGCGCGGGAGGGTGGCACGTACAACCACCATGGAGTCATGTTGAAGGTGGAGATGGAGTTTAATGGAAGACTTCACTCTGTGCCGATGAAGGGGCTACGGCGTAAGAATTCGGAGAGTCGAAGCCTATTTCAGCGGGACAACGAGAGACACGTGGATCAGACTGGGTACCAGTGGTCTGATGGAGGCGTGATACTCGGCATCGGTCGGTGATGATCGATGGTTCTCTGCAGTGGGGGTTGAGGCAGTGTGGGCTAGCTACCCGGGAGACTCGACCAGGACAGCAGAGGCTCGACGCGGTGATAGCGGCGAGGCGTGCGGTAAGCACGGGACACAGCGACATGCCAAGGCACTGATGGCCAGACATGTGGTCAGACAAATTGTGCAGGGGGTGCTGAAGCAGTGTTGACGAGTACCAGATTCAAGTTGGTGACTAGATCTATCGATGCTAGTTGATGGACAGGAGTTGACTATGAAGAATCTGAGAAAGTGGCGGAGAGTCTGAAATTGTCAAAAGCTGAGAGAGTACATGGCTGTATATTCTGTGGTGTTCAGTGCACATGGCGAAGTGCGGATGACAAGTATAGAAGGAGGCAGAGTGCTATAGCTATGGGACGTGTCAGAGACTATCTGGGAAAAAGAGTGAGACAACTGCGAATTTGACTCAGGGTGACACAAGGCGACGGTGAAATTTCTTCAAGTTTCAGACAGACGGTCATGAAAGAGCGGTAAAGTTGAGTTCAGGTAACTCTTATATGTGACGTTCAATATATGAATTGTTCACTTTCACGCAGACAGTGGTCGGTGTGTGATGGCGTTGAACGGATTCTCCGGAAGTTGGGAGTATAAAGTAGAGTAATGAGAAACTTAATTTTGCTCAAGTATTGACTGTGAAGAAGACGAGAAGGGACTACAGTTGCAGGTGGAGTCACATGGAATCTGGGAGTAGCAGCGGTACTTATGGCGTATCTCAAGTCCAATGTACATGGAAATTTGATGCATGGAAGAATCCAAGATGGTGGAGAATATTCGCCAAGGTGGAGTTTGTTAGAATTGTGTCGAATATTATTGTACAAGGTAGGTTACAGTTGGACTCTGAGTCGTACGGTCTGTAGATAGGATTACGGAGTCGTGTCCTATTAGGACACTTGTATCTTAAGCCTCTCATATATAGCGGGGTAGACACACGATGTAACCCATGCCAACATAATAGCACAGGCACGCGGGGGAGCCGGCGGTGTGTGCCGGCACCCGGGCGGCTAGGGTGCGGTATTGTAGCAGTGTCATGGGGAGGTGCACCCGTAGTCATGCCCCGGGGATGTAGCCATGATGGTAAACCTCGTTAACAAATCTCGGTGTCGATGCTTGTGTGATTGTTTGGCCCTTGGTAGATCGATGGAATGCCTCAGATTTATTCTAACAACAAGAGACATGGCTAGGAAGGAGAAGATCAGCAGAAAAGTGATAACGTAGGTGGACGCCGGGGCCGGAGTGGCCACCGGCAGCGCTAGGAGCGGAGCGCTAGGCGTGAGGGAGGGAGCGGAGCGCTAGGCAAGCTCAGGAGTGCCGATTGATATTGTATAGTTTCACATGTCAAGATGGTGGATAGAAGAAAATTCGCTGGTGGCCCCTTCAGAGCGTGGGATGCTTGTACACTCATGTACAACTACAAGCTCGGCCGACATGAGGAGCTTTGTTCTTCGTTCTTACGTTAATTTTTTTAAATCTTGTAGTGGTTTGATTGATTAGGAATTGTATCAGTGTACGTAGGGGAGCTTTTATGTTTTAGTGCTTGAAAAGATCCCGACAAGATTACTTATAAATATGAGGAGATAGCGGAGAGGGGTGATGCGATGATAAAAGAGTGGAAGGAGAGGGAGATCGGCGGGGTTCTCCCCCCACCATTCTTGCCAAATGCTCATCGGTGATGTATGCTATCATGTAATAATAGCACAATAAGATGTTTTTTGGATTTCCAGTTGGAGTTGTGCGCGACCGTACGCGTGGGATGGTCTTCTTGCTTGCTTTCCTTTTAGAAAATATATATTTCTTTTTCTTGCGGGTATAGAAAATATATATTACTCGCTTGCTTTCCTTTTAGAAAATATATATATGAAAAATCAACATTACTTTGTTGTTGTATTGATCTGATCATCGTGAGGAGTATATATTTGCTTATTTAGGGCCCGTTCTAGAACTCTCCAGCATCACCAAATCCAATCGATCTCCATCAGAAGAAGCTATAAATCGCCCGTTGCTCTCACGCCGACGCTACTCGGTCGTCCCTTTACTGTAGCAGCAGCGTGTTTTTTCCCTGTGTGGGTTTTATCTGTTTTTTTAGTCTTTGCGGCCTTTTTTTCTTCTGTTTTTTCTTTATTACTTTTTCTTTGTCTTTTGTTCTGCTTTTCACAGGTTTTCTTTGGGTTTTTTCTTTTTGTTTATTTCTCTCTTTTCATTTTTTTTTCAACACATGACCTTTTTATAGTACATCAGGAATATTTTTCTATGCATTTTTACCTTTTTTAAAATATATTTTTTGACGTCTATTCTTTTTTCAAACACATTGTGCATGTTCAGTACATATATAAAACATTTTTATACACCATCATTTTTTTTCAAATATATGGTTAACCTTTTTTCAAATACATATTTTTGAACAGTTTCTCAATATGTGTTAAACATTTTACGAATACATGTTAAAAACTATTTTAATGTTAGAAAACATTTTTCTAATCTATGCGAACATTTGTTACATCGTATAAACATTTTCTCACATTACATAAATATATTTTTGAAATGCATGAACTTTTTTTGAATGTGATGTCCGTTTTTCTGAATGGTACGAAACATTTCTTCAAATTAAACAAACATATATTATATTGTAAAACATTTTCTAAAAATTTCACATACATATTATTGAAATGTATTAATATTTTTAATTTTCACGAACATTTTTTGAATTGTATTAACATTTTAAAATTAAATTAAAAAAACATCACAATGTGTTAATATTTTCAAATTCACAGTGCAACATTTTTTGTAAACCGATGTACATTAAGTTGTATGAAATAAATAAATTTGTATATATATATATATAATATTTTTTGTAAAATATATGCAAAAATAAAATACGAACAAATTGAAATTTTTTAGGGAACGAAAAAATTGAATGAAAAATCTAACAGTTTTATTTTAAAGAAATGAAAACAAAAACTGCACATGTAACTGCATGCTTATGGGCCGGAAGATTTAGGATGTGTCGCAGCGGGACAGAGCCACGCCCATCTCCCTCTCCTCCCAACTCCGCGACCAGTCCGCGGAAAACTGGACATGTCCTATTTGACGCTTCAGGCGCCCGTTAATATGCTTTTTACAAAAATGAAATACGAACAAATTGATGGTTTTTTAGGAAACGAAAAAATTGAATGAAAAACTTAACATTTTTCTATTGAGGGACATGAATACAAAAACTGTACACGTAAGTGCATGCTTATGTCCCCCCTCTCAGATCTGGACCGGTCCATTCCTCCTTTATATTTCTGTTGATCTTCAAAAAGAAATAAGTTTTTTAGAACATAAAAAAAACAAGTGCAGGTGAAAGGGTTCGAACTAGCGACTGCTTCCACTGCACCGCATAGCCGCTTGTGCTCAGTTAGTTTTATTCCTTTTTTATTTCAAATTCCCAAGCCAGTTTTTACCCATTTCGTGAGTTTTTTGATGGTTTTGCTTAGTTTTTATTTTCTCCTGTTCTTTCATTTTATTCATGTTTTCATAAATGCACAAATTTCTTTCAAATTCCTTAACTTTTTCCAAGTTCCCGAACTTTTTCTTCAAAATCGATGAACTTTTTTCCTAAATGCATGAATGTTTTTTTCAAAATCAATGAACTTTTTCTCAAATTTGTGATTTTTTCACAATTGATAGACTTTCATAAATTTGTGAAATTTTCTAAAATTAATTTATTTTTTGAAATTTGATGAACTTTTTTCAAATTTGTGAACTTTTTCCCAGAATAGACGAATTTTTTTAATATTTGGCAAATTTTTCTCTTAATTGACGACAAAATTTCAAAATTGATAGACTTTTTAAAATTTGTGAACTACTTCTTGAAATTGATGAACTTTATTAGTTTCCAGGAACTTTTTCCAATTTTTATGAATGTTTTTTTCAAATTTCGTGGTTGCTTTCAATATTTTTTAGAATTATTATTCAAATATATACTTTCGTTTTAAAATAATGGTAAGGAACTGGAAACCGGCTAACGTTATCTTTCCTTTTCTGCTTCGAAGTTGCAAACCGGCAGACCTTACTTTTTGAAAATATCGCCATCGGCGGCAACTCGAAGGTCTTTACCCTTCGTCTTGATCCAGCGTCAGTGGAAAAGCGTAGAATCAAGTAATTCATTTTCTCTGAATGTGGTCTCAAGATCAAATTCCAGTATCTGATATCCGACCCTTGGGTTACAGAATAAGCTGATATGGTTCAATATATGTTTACTGAAGGAAGGGTCAAATGGCACTATTTCCAACTTGCGGTCACTGAAATGAACTTGACCTAGTGGTGATTAGGGACAACTGTCAATGCTCCGTGTGGAATTCGAATCCCTCTGCTCTCAAAATGGCGTCAGGAATAAAATATCATAATAAATTCCCTGTGTTTGAGAGCAGGTTCTAGGGATTATTGGGCTGGCCCAGGGGCACGGCCCGAGAGTGCCAGTTGCAACAACTAGCGTTGAAGGCGCAAATGTGTGTCGAAAGCCCGTGGACCGGCACGTCTAACGTGCATATTTCCTTTTACATTTTGTCTGTTCAAATACTTAAGAGGAAAATACTTTGATAACAGCTGTTTAAAAATACAAAAAATGTGTATTATTAAAATGGATAATATATTTTTATATTTTATAAAAAAGAGTTAAGGTGTTTAAATATTAGGAAACGCATGTATTACAAAAATGAAAAATTATACATATTCGTCCAGTGGTCATCACACAATTAGAACAAATCATCATATAATTTATAATGAATTCACCACCTTTTTGAAGAAAATTTTATCATTTATTTCAAAAGATGCTCATCACATATTCAAAAAATATTCATTGCCTTTTTAAGGAAATCATCGAGTATTTTTTTTTGCATATTTGAAAACTGTTCGTCGTGTATTTTAAAATATTCTATGTTTTTTATTCCTATTAAAAATGTTCACCAAGCACCTAAAAAAAGATTCAACTTGTATCAGAAAAATACCTTTTCCAAAAATGTTTAGAAATTAGTTGAAAATAAGAATAGCATATTAAAAAAATCATATTTAGTACATGTTCACCCAATATTTAAAAATCTTGATCATATATTTGAAACAATATTCATAAAATTTTCAAACAAATCATTGTATTTTTAAAATGTCTACCTCTTTTAAAAGATAATCACGTTTAAAAAAATATTCACCATCTACTAACTATTGAGATCATTGCATATATTAAAACAAGTTAACCGCACATGGAAAAAATGTTCATCTGAGGTTCGAAAAAATTTCATGGAGTATGTTTAAAAGATTCATCATAATTTTGAAACGTTCATAGGATATAAAAAATGTTCACAGAATATTTAAAAATAAATTCATTGTGTATTTGAAATAATATTTACCGCTGATTAGAGATATGTTCGGAGCAAAATATAAGAATGGAAACAAATTAAGAACCTATATCTTGTATTTAAAAAGTGGTCATCATCTATTTTTTAAAATTTCATCGTGTTTTAGAAAATGTTCATAGCGTATTAAGA